>NC_141037.1:35426136-35587045 GCF_052040795.2 Danio rerio
CAGGTTTTTAGTGCATTTGACCATATTACTTTACATATTACTTTAAACCAAAAGCAAGTTAGCGTCTCTTATGCTGGTAATATGTAGTTTAGCCAGCCTTACCTCACAAGGAAATCCAACTATTTTATGTATTAGCAGAAAAGTATCTAATTCCTACCACTATTTATACAATAGCATTTTTTGTTCATACTATCATTTTTAAAAGGAAGTTTCCTTTTAAACCCAACCATCTAAACCCTACCGTCATGATGAGGAAGTCATAGTAAAATGCATGAGTGAGATTGTACAAATTCATACAAATTAAACATTAATAACAAAAAATTATGAGTTTCCATGAGATTGTGTTGGGTTTATCTGGTCTCCGATTAACTGAGACCAGCTATAAGCGTAACCACTTAAAACAGCTAAAAAAGGATGTTAAACTCCTCTGAAACCCCGCCTGATCCGCTTAGGCTGGTGTTAGCATTATTGTTGTTTTTTTTATCCATCCCATAACTTTTATTTATTTAGTGCTTTTCACATGACACATTGTTTAAATCCAACACTATATTAAAATGTTTGTATGTAAAATCTCAAAGCCTTATAGTATCAGCATTAAGCAGATTAGAGCTTGGCAATAGTATACAGTTGTTTACATTCTGCCATGAAATAAACAATCTAGCAGCTGAGATTTGCGATGAATAATGAGATTGGATTTAGCATACTTTATTTAGCATGCTAACAGCTTAGCGGTACATTTGATCATGGGGTGAAGCCGTTGAAGAATCCATTAGTTTCTAGATTCATACAGTTTAATGGCTACTGATATTAATCATCACTCTGGAGCAAATTGCATCAAATGCAGCAGTCCATTTCAAAACAATTCCTCTCAGAAAAGCACTGTTAGCAGTGTTCCTGTTATGCATAATGATAGTGTGGCTCAGTTGGTCTGCTTAGATGTGCTGGGCAGTGATCCTCATCTGCCAGTAGCTGGTCTTATGTGGTCAGGACTGCACTCGTCACTTCCCATCATGAGCTGTGGTTTTTGACAGATGGCCATTGGACTAAGTTTGAGCTGCTTTGCTAGTTAAATGATCATTAGCTTTAGGGAATTCTTGTATAATCAACAGATGCAAACGCACTTCCTCACAGTTCACCTGCATGCTAAAGTTTTCATGTGTGTGTATGTGTGTGTGTGTTTGTGTGTGTGTGCGTGTTTGGCCTAATGCCATGCATTTGCAGTATGCAAACTGGGCTGTACTGTGTATTTCACTAAGCTGTGGTCGTCAACTCTCTGCTTATGCATTATGTAAGCCCAGTTATCTGTGTTATTGTAAATTATTAAAATGACCTGGCTGACTTATTCTACAAATGCTTCTCTTAATCATCTGATATTTGACAGTAAGCACAAACACATGCACACATGATCCCAGAAGCTTGAATCACATTTTAAACAGTACAGTTGAAGTCAAAAGGATTAGCCCTCCAGTGAAATGTATGTTCTTTTTTAAATATTTCCCAAATGACGTTTAACAGACTGTGGAAATATACATTTATTAAATCTAGTTTTATATTAACAGTCATATTTATATGATTAAAACCTTAATTATAATAATTATTAGCCGCCTTAAATGTATATAAAATGTACAAAAAAATCTTAAGTTTAAATAGTTGTGTGGCATCAGTGTGTGAATATAGCCAGCATCTAATGATAAAAATTAATTAATTGTTTTTTATAGTCACACTTCATAAAAACAGTCTGCAGAAACACTGATTAACATTTTTCCTTTTGTACATGTCATCAGAGAGGGAAGCTCTCACCCATTATTCACAGTCTCTCCCTCATTAGCATAGACAGCCCTGAGTGAAAAGCAGCCATCTGGCATTAGACTTTTTACATCGTAACTGCCAAAGATAATGTCAGCACAATGTAAGTTTTAAGAGGCACAGACGAAAACCATAGACTATTGTACTGTATCATCTTCCGAGACTCTTCTTTTGGCATTTTCAGTTTTACACAAGAATAACAGTTGTCCTGTTTTGAATCTGTCACTATGCTAACACATAGGGTGTACTGACACTATGCACAGTTGCCTTGAACCGGGCCAAAGCACGCTTGTCCCCCCTCCCGTCTCGACAGCCCGCAATCACATTACATTCGGGCCTGGGCTCGCTTAAGTCATCGATGATGCGCTGTTCAGTTTAATAGAAGAGAAGCGCTCTCGCTCAGCACAGTAGAGATTTCTTTAGTTATATCGTTTAAGTCGTTTTGATGCGTTGACACACAGTCAAATATTTCACCGAACAGATCAGCCACTTTTGGCGCTCATAAACAACCATAAAGTCCTTGTGTTGCAGGAATTAGGAGGTTTGCTGAAGTTTTGCAGCTGTCGGGCAGTGGGGGGTTTGCATCTTTAATAAACTATGACAGCTTGCGTTCATTTATCAGTAAGAATGATTAATTAATCAATATGAAACAGTCCCTTAAAAGGCATGTCTCGCTTTCAGTTTTGGGCTCAGGCGTATTTTGCACTCAAACACAAGAGTACAGTGCCAAAGCCCAAGTGAACCGCGCACACCTCTTCCAACCGGGCCAGGGCCAGCCAAGTGAACCTTGCCTGAGCCCGATTCAGAGCACTCACACTTCTCAAACGATCCAGGAAACAAGCCCAGGCATGGTTCAGATAGCATAGTGTGAGTAGGCCTATAAGCATTTGTAGCCTCACGCCCTTTTTAAAAAGAGGGACAGGTGCACAATTTCATTTAAATTTAAAGCAACAGTCACCAAAATGGCACAATTTGAATCAAAGCCTATGAGGGGCAGTTTCAAAGAGTTATAAAAAAGTTATAAAAAATGATTAGTGGCGTATTTAAGCCCAAAACTTCACATACATACTGTAGAGACCCTAGAGACCTTGTTTACATCTTGTAAAAGGGGCTTAATAGGTCCTCTTTAAGAAATATTTTCTTTCGATTGTCTACAGAGCAATCCATTGTTATTCAATAACTTGTCTATTTATTCTAACTTGCGTAGTTAAACAATGACCAGTTAAGCCTTTAAACTGCACTTTCACTTGGCAGTATCTATCCTAGTTTTCCTATTTAAGCTTAATTAGACCAAAACTAATTTAAATTCTTATGACCTCTTCCAAATGGCCACCCTGACCCTATATCTATGGAAAATCCATAGAAACATAACCTTTGTGCAACATCTCTGCCTGATCCTTTTTAAAGCAAGTATGAACCAGATGTAGATTTTATTTGTGATTAAATTATTTTACTTACATTAGACATTAACTCACTTTACCTGTAAGAACTGGCTTTTACTATTAAATGCATGTAATGTCATTAAAGTGCAGTTTCCCAGTACTTTCTTCAGTAGTTTTTAGAGACCTATTCTTGGTGTATAGTATTTTCACACAGCTTAAAGTGATAAGTATAAATTATATGAACTAGGGTTTAATAGTACTGAATGGGTTGGACATGCTCTTTAAAGTTTGGATTAGAATCAGCTTCCCGTCAACATAAAGAGGAAGCATTTCACTTCCTTCACACATGTAAACAAGCCTACAGTATAGGAACAACAGTCTTGTTTGGCAAAACACCAAGAGAGACTTTTGATTAAACTTTGATTTTCAAAAGCCTTTTCGAAATGAAACTGTTTGTGTATGATATTAACAAAACAATAATTTTCTGTAATGATAATTAATACTTTGCTTGTATTGTTATTCCTTAAACTACCCCACCAAAAAAATGTTTGGATTGCATTTCTTAACTCCTAATGTCACTAGTTAACACACTCAATGCATTTCTTTTTTCAACACCTCCCATAATTTCTAAAACCTCTACCAAATGGTTGATATGCCGGTTTATGGTAAAAGTACTGGACTTAACACATATACTATGAAAAAAATCTGAAAATATGAAGTGTAAGACCAATTTATTTATCAAAATATTAAAAATAAAACATTTTTGAATAATAAATCATCTTTATTGTTGAAGTATGCCATATAATATTTCAAATTCTCATTTAATGCGTGTTCTTGTTTTGTTTTTGTTTTTTTTTTCACAATAAAACCAAAATTAAGTGTTGTAGTGCAATAGTATAATGATTTTTATTTTATTTTATTTTTTGTAAACCAACAATGCTGTGTGTAACTATTATTTATAACAGTCATTTTTAAAATGATTTTAACAGTTATTATTTAAAACAGTAAAAACATGGTCAATCGTTTGGTTGAGGGGCCGTCGAAGGGTTAATCTTGATAATTAAATAAAAAACACTAAAACTGCCAGTAACTTATTTAATCATTAATTTAGATGGTTTATTCAGAAATTAAACAAGTTTCAAAAGCTGTAACCACACGGGGACCTATTTTAAATCTCTTGAAAATCTAGCATTTTACCCATATATTCATGACACTGACTTTGTCAAAAACGTGAATACTGTCATCCTTTTTTTATATATGTTTATGCTGCATATGTCATATGTATATTTGGTAACTGATATGACCCCTCGCTTTTTTTTTTTTTTTTTGCTCAATAGTTTTGTTAACTATTTTGTGTTATATATTTCTTCTTTTTATTGGTATTGTGCTGTTTTTGTTAAATATCTTATAAAAATGTTAAATATAACAAAATATTACAAAAAAAAAAGAAACAAATGTCTTTATGAATGAATCAATTATTTATTATCCATTTGGTAAAATAATTTTTAATTCATTTAAAAATACTGCAGTGTTGCTCTGAGATACGCAAACGATCTGCTACGGCTTTGTTTAGAACTGTTTTATTGGTAAACATGAAAGAAAAAAAAAGTCTAAAATGTAACCTGAACTGTTGGATAATATCACTTTTGTGATCATGGTCATGCACTGACATTTAGGAATATTACTAAAATAGATCTTATTGCTTTCATGACTTTAATTAAAGGCTCAATCCATTCTAAAAGACATCATGAATGCTTTTTAACTCTCGTGGCATGTTTTTGTTTATTTTTTACGCAAGGTGAGCAATGTATTTGATACTGTAAAATCGCACATTTCTAAAACAATAGCCGTTTTTTCTTGGAAGCTAAATATTGCACACCTTAACAGTGATCAGTTTCAGTGAAGTATTTCTCCGATACAGATCATTTCATTCTACAGACAATCATACTTGATTGAAAACAGCTTCTGAATGGGCACTGAAAACCATGGAAAGTGCCTTTTAAATACGAAAACTCTAGAGGCATTGTTTGAAAGGAATATTTGTATGAAAGAATAGGATCAGTACAAATTAAGCTCATTTAAATCACCAATAGCAATGCAAGATTTTTGCTTTCAATTCATTACTGAGTAAAGCCAAGAGATTCTGAACTCCTTAGCAAATTTGGCTTTTCATTTAGAAGAAAGGAGCTGTGAATATTGTTTGCTACATATTCACAGTAACTCTGATGAAAACTGGTTTTGAATTCCGATGATGTATTTGCATCAGATATTTGACTACAAAGAGTGCATACTGTATGTGTGTGTGAACATCACTTGAAGTAGAACAGGAAAAGCGTTATTTGTAATATATGAACATGTACCATCCTAATGAATTGAAACGGTTAGCTCTCCTCCTATCTCTTCACCGCAATACAGTATCAGCGATGTCAGTCTTTCATTAAGCACTTCCTGTGGGAATTATCAGGCGCTGATACACACACACGCACACACACACACACACACGCCGCGATTCCCCATTAGAGCCCACTGATGCTTCATCTTGCTTTTATATTGACTCCTGCGTAAATGAAAATGTGGATAGTGTGCACACACAGAGGGTTTGTTCAGCAGAAATTGGGATGAGTGACGGAGCAGGCCAAAGATGCTGCTGTGATTGATCCAGAGAGAGGAGTCTGATGAAAAAGAAGGTGTGTGTGTGACTTCAACACTGACAGACATTTATTATAATCGCACACACACTTCTCAACTCACATCATGATGATTTGTGTTGTCGTTTGGAGTGGAATTGGAACTCATACTGCGATAATATCAATGCTTCATTCACATATACTTACCATATGTCCAAATAGGCCTACTTCCCTAATAAATAGTATGTCAAACAATAGCTGTGAGGATCAGTGCATGTACAGAAATACCGGAACAAAAAATGTCACTGTAGGGTACACATTAGTTTCTAATGACTCATTTTCACTTATTGTATGGTTTAAATAGCGTATGGTACATTAATTTTTTCTTTATTTTCACTGTGAAACATACTAAAATAGCATATCATACCACTTTTCACGCAAGCTTTTTCGAGTTCCCATGCTCATTCAGTCAAGATGGATGATGGTAAACGAACTTGGCTGACTTGCTGTCTTCAAAGGATGTTTGTACATCTTGTACTTAAAGGAAGCTTGCCTTAAGCCATATAGACAAACTCTTCCATACCTCTGAAGAGAAATACTGAGTGATTAGTTGGAGGATAATGTGAGGTGGTGGGATGTCGAACATAACGGTCAGCTGACACAGTGCAAAGGCTGAGGCTTATACTGTGGGGGAAAAAGTAATGCATTTAATATTTAAGACGACTCTCATATCAAGAACAAAGTCCCATGCATTGCTCAGGCGTGTAAAAGAGTGTAAAAATGTTGATGGTTCTGTGGGTTTCGTCTTTTAAATCTGATCTTTATTTAGAATTTCCTATTGGATTTGATTCAGGTGATTGGCTGGACCATTGTACAGCTTGATTTTCTTTCTCTGAAAGCTGAGTGTTTTCTTGGCTGTGTTTTGAATCGATGTCTTGCTGAAATTTCCACTCTTGTTTCATCTTCATCATCCTGATGATGTACTGTAGATGCTGGACTGAAGCAGCTAATATTTACACTGACGGAGGGCAGAGGTTTGCTGAATAACTACTGAGAGATTACAGCTCCTGTCTGGGCTTTCTCACCTTCCTTTCTTCATGTGTTTAA
This sequence comes from Danio rerio, assembly GCF_052040795.2. Taxonomy (NCBI): domain Eukaryota; kingdom Metazoa; phylum Chordata; class Actinopteri; order Cypriniformes; family Danionidae; genus Danio; species Danio rerio. The sequence continues at coordinate 35,433,059 of NC_141037.1, forward strand.
TACTTTTTGCGGTGGTATTTCATTTTATTATACATAACTTCATTTATAAACTAATTAGTTTTGTCTTCTTTGCATGTATAGATTGGTTGTTACCGACACCTGGGTCCGTTCTTCGTATGTGAATTACTCAGTTAGCTGGATTTGGTTATTGACGATTTGACACGATCGAGGATTTTCTCATTCTTCAAAGCTGATCCAAGAGTTGTCATAGCAACAGTTCAACTCAAACCTGGTCGGGAGCAGGCTGAATTCATATAAACAGGATTAGATTGGCTGAGTTCAAGCAAAAAAAATACTGAAAGTATGTACCAAATGCTGATATTTTCATGGAAAAATAGTAAATATTTTAAACTATATATATATATTAGGGATGTGCGGAGCAGCCGGTATTTGTATTTGTATTTGTATTTGTTGAGGGGGGAAAAGTATTTGTATTTGTATTTGTATTCGAGTAAAATTCAAAATGGCGCAAAAATATATATTTTTTCTATTACACTTCTAATTTACGTTATAGTGAAAGTATTGTTTAATTATACCCATTATATAAATTATAGATATGCAATATTGGCTGTTGTTTTTGAACATGTGGTAAGAAATGTCATTGAAAAGAAAATAACATAGAAGCCATTATCTCATCCATGGTTAAACCAACAACTAATAAAAAACCATTGTGAATATTATGAACCCCACCACCACCGTTCTTGTTGAAGGACACTGAATAGACAGAATAAAAACAAATAATACTTCAAAAAACTGTTCTTCTTCTGAAAGAACTTCTTTCCAATGCACAGAATTCCAAAAACTAATATTAACTAAATAAATCTAAATAAAACCCTGCCCGGGAGATCTGGCAGAACAAAAGTATTCTATATATTACTAAAAGATACAGTCCTGCTATTGTCATCTGCCTGCCACAAAACAGACACAAAGTTTGTTTGTTTGTTTTTTTATGTTTGAAACTGACTTGCTGGGGCAGAATGTGGCTGTGTTGATGCTTTTAGGATGCTTTTAGTGCATGTGATAATACATTACATAGAAGGTTGCGCGGTGCTCTGTTCAGTGAGAAGCACTCTTTATGGCAAGCCTTTTTAGCATTTAAATCTTTGTTCTGACTCGATAAATATATTAGAGATATCTCTAATTATATTTTGACTAGTCATAATTATAATTCCATTACTCAGAATGACAATTAGAGATATCTGCAATTACAATTGTACTAGTACGAAATCAGATGAATTTTGACTAGTAACAATTGTAATTGATATCTCTGAGTTTTTACTAGTCATAATACATTTAGAGATATCTTTAATTCATCATATTTAGAGATATTTACAAATATATTTGAAGATATCTCTAATTAATTTACTAAAAGTCTAATTACAGTTGTAGATATCTTGAATTGGATTTTTGACTAGTCAAAATTCATTTAGAGATATCTCTAATTACAATTGTGACTAGTCAAAACTCATTTAGAGATATCTGCAAATATTTTTCAATGGAAGTCAATGGAGGAATATGACTAGTCTATCATAATATATTTGCAGATATTTCCAATCTGACTAGTCGAATTATAATTATGACAAGTCAAAATATAATTAGAGATATCTCTAAATATATTTATGGATAGTCTGAACAAGGTTTAAATGCTAAAACGGCTTGCCATACGCTCTCACCCAGTAGCACAGTGGAGAGTTCTCTAGTTATATCCTTTCAGTCGTTTTTTATGCAGTGACATGCAGTCAAATATTTCGCCAAACAGTCCTTTGGGATGCGGTGACACGCAGTCAGATATTTTACCGGACAGATCCGCCACTTTTGGCGCGCATAAACAATCATAAAGCTCTCGTGCTGCAGGAATGAGGAGGTCTGCTGAAGGCGCGCAGCTGACGTGCAGTGAGGGATTTGCGTCTTTAATAAACTACGGCAGTTTGCGTTCACTGAACAGTAAGAATGATTAATAAATCCATATGAAACAACCCCTTATAAGTCACGTCTCGCTTTCAGTTTCGGGCTTTGGCGCGTTTTGTCTCTCTCTCTCTCTCTCTCTCTCTCTCTCTCTCGCTCTCTCTCTCACTCACTCACTCACGCGGGCATGCACTGTGGTCTCATGAGGAAACGCTGCTTTTTGATATAGTGTTTTTCTTGCTCCCGAATACAAATAATTTTTCAAGTATTTGTTCGAATCAAGTTTTCGTAAAAACACGCTATTCGTGCCTTTCCGAATACCGTATTCGGGTTCGGCTCCACCCTTAATATATATATATATATATATATATATATATATATATATATATATATATATATATATATATATATATATATATATATATATATTAATAAAACTTGTGCAATCTGCACTCTAAAATGAAAGTACAAAGACTGCCACCTGGTGGTGCAAAGACAAAACTTATTGACATTAACTTTTTAGATCACTTTAGTACAATTTGTGTAATATAATAGACATGCACAATATTAAACGCAATAATACATTTATGCAGTCATAAACATGTTTTGACAGTTAATATGCCAGTGATTTGATGCTTCATAAAAGTTGCAGATACCTTTACCAATATCAAAATGCTTTTGTAACCATCAAGTTTTTCTTTACACCGATTAAAAAAACCGTCTACTATAATACTACTACAGTAAGGAAAATCCGCTCTAACTGTAAAACGAAATAAATTGCTCCTAACACATGAAAGGGCCAAGCATGCAGCCCGCAACAAAGTGTAAAGTTATTGTGTATCATATTTAACAAAGATGACGCCATTACGCTGCTGTGCCGTCAGCCAATTGTTGCATTGCTGATCATGATTTCGAGGATCGATAGATCTGTCCTTCACAACACACGCAGCGATCTCAGATCAGTTCATCCAGACATTTTATCTGATTCACGAACTTGTTTGAAGAACCAAATTAGCCATAGATTAGTTATCAAGATGAACAGATCCAGGATCTGCCAAATCATCTTAGATCATTTAAGCGAGGTACGAAGAACGGACCCCTGGTGAAAATTTCAAGTCAACAGCTCCTTTAGAAATATGTTTTCTAAGAAAAATGGTGATGTGTTGTCGTAATAATACAATGACAGCGTACAGCACAGAATCTGCTGTATGTCCTGTATTGTTGTTACAAGGCCAATCACATGAGGCGTCTAAACGTGTGTAAAACATGAGGCACCTTTTCTCTCTATTTTGTCTACATTTAAAACTAACAAACTTGAGTTTGCAAAGACATGATATGTGAACGGCCCGTACAGCTTTCGTCTTTGAGCAACAATGGCATCGATCACAACTTTTTGGGCTTTATTGTTCCTACCAAGTCAGAGTACTTTTGACAGTAAAAACTCAAGCCTGATTCAATTCAGTTCATCTTTATTTCTATAGTGCTTTTGCAATGTAGATTGTGTCAAAGCAGCCTATCAGGGTGACCTGTACTGAATAGTAATGAACTGTTATAAACTGTCCTGCTCTTTGTAAACAAAACACGGAGGTACACTTTGGAAGCTTTAATTTGGCCCACACTCTATCTGCGTGTGTAGAAACATATGCACATGTGTAAATAAATATGTATGCAGTTTTTTATATTAATTTTTGTATTATTATTAAATATTTTCCAAATATTTAAACAAATTATGTACAGTGCAATTTGTAAACTAATAGTTTCTGTCTTTTGATGCGTGTATTGTAATACATAGCATAACAAGTTTTCCAACACAGACTCCATGTGAAAACGTACCCCTGTATATATTTCTGGAGATTGTAAATTAAGTACCCAGAGAAACATGCATTTCGTCTTTAAAATCAACAATACGGGCCGGTATGATGCCGCTGCAGCTTCTGTTTATTTTCGTGCTCCCAACTGACCGCTTACCTACACGTGGACGGCTTTTCTGTTGTTACTAGCTTGCCCAGTGGCTCGCTGCATACGTTTGTGGACTTGAGATGCAGAGAGAAGTTGACTGCGATGATGGGGTTCAAGTCTGGCAAAGAATAGTTCCAGAAAGCAGGTAAGACAAAAACAAAAGCCAAAAAATAAAATAAACAAGTAAACTACAGCAGTGGTTCCCAACCTGGGGTCCGCGCCCCCCTAAGGGGGGCGCCTGAGTTCACAGGGGGTGCGCAGGAGAGGATAAGTATTGAGGTAGAAAAAGGCATAAAATGCTCCACTATTATAAAGGGCTTTGCATTTAATCGAAAATCCGATTTAGATTTCGGTTTCAAACGATTATAAAAAAGCATTAATCGAGATAAATGATTATTGCATCATATTTTGCCACGTTCCAGTTGTACACGTGTTGCTCTTAAAAGCGCGAAAGAGCTTATGTGTGTGTGCAGCACGATCACGCAGTCAGAAGCATGCGGCCGGTCAGCATTGACTCTCATTCACACACTGAGACGAGCAGAGGAGCGCAGACATCTAAAGTCATCTTAACGTGAGCGATTTAATGGTCAAATAGGTGTCAAAACGCGGTGTTTAGTGATCATTTACATTAACCCTCATTTGTGTAATAAACAAACGAGTTGAGGATCAAAAGACGTGAAAGAGAAACCATTAAAGAGACAGCGCGCTATAATCCTTCTGCCGGCTGTTTTTTATCATTAAAAAACATAACGAGAAAACCTTCGCTGCTCTTGACTGAAGGACTGCTGTAACTAGTTGAAGTCAGAATTATTAGCCCTCTTGAATATTAGCAAACCTTTTCCTGCCCAATTTCTGTTTCATGGAAAGAATATTAACTTATTTCTGAACATATTAGTTTTGATATCTCATTTCTAATTACTGATTTCTTTTTGTCTTTGCTATAATGACAGCACATAATATTTTACTAGATGTTTTTCAAAATACAAGCATTAAAGTGCAGTTCAAAGGCTTAATTAGAGAATAAGGCAAGTCATTATAACGGTAGTTTATTCTGCAGACAATCAAAAATATATATTGTTTAAGGGGGCTAATAATATTGACCTTAAATTGGTTTCAAAATATTTAAACCTTTCTTTATTCTAGCTAAAATAAAACAAATAGAAGAAAAAATATTATAGGAAATACTGTTAAAATTCCTTGCTCTGTTAAACATAATTTGGGAAATATTTATATAAAAAATAAAAAAATCTCTGGAGCGCTAATAATTTTGACTTTAACTGGCAATGGTTTTGAATAATCGGGATTACAATTATGAGCAAAATAATCGTGATTATGATTTTTCCCAAAATCGAGCAGCCCTACTATTATATATGTATTTTTAAGTACCAAAAAAAAAAAAATCTAAACGCATGCTTAAAATTCCAACATAATAGTGAAAATAAATAAAATAAATAACTTTAAATAATTATTTAAATTTTGCTCACTCGCGCAATCTGCTTGTCAACGTGTTGTAAAGGCAAAATCAAAACAAAAATGGCAGACAAACGTAAATGCAGTGATTCTTCAGAGGCGAAGAAAAAGATTAGACAGTATGACAAAGCCTACCTAAATTTTGGTTTTATAGAAGGCCAAGAAAAGTTAAAACTGATTAATTAATATTTTCTATACATATTACTATATATTAATATTACACAAACACACACACACACACACACACACACATACATATATATATATATATATATATATATATATATATATATATATATATATATACATATAAATATATATATATATATATATATATATATATATATATATATATATATATATATATATACACACACAGTATATATGTGTGTGGGTGCGTGTGTATTTATATGGTGGGGGGGCTCCAATGTTTGTATATGTTCATGGGGGGGGGGCCCCAAAGAAAAAGGTTGGGAACCACTGAACTACAGGATGAGAACGTGGTTGATCTGAAAATGTGGTAAAAATTCAGGCGGCCGCGAGGGCTTTTCTGGATTATTTTAGAAAACACTACCAGTTAGGTTTAGAGAAGGGGTGAGTGGGGGGACAGGTCGGTTAGTCAACAACGGCTTGGGGATTTTACGCAAGAAAAGCAGGCACAAATGGCACTCGTGGGAGAAATTTGAGATCTGAAAAAGTGTACACAGCAGACTCTGGTGTATTCACCACACAAAAACTGCACAAAAAACGTACCTCCTGGGATGTATTTTGCGCATTCTAGAAATGTATACAAGAGTACATATAGGTAATGAGCCTGGCTTGAAGTTTTCAGCTCCTGCATTTTCAAATTCATTCTGCATAATCTGCAGATTTTCTTTTACAAAATTCTGCACATAAATAGAAAAATAAATTCCATGGATTGTGTCTGGCCCTGCCTCTGAGGGGCCATAAACTACATGTTTGTAATAATTTGTCTAATTTGTTCACTTCAGGCACTAATATGTAGCTTTCAAGTAGCAGTGTTGACAGTTTAACACGTACCTTTGGAAATGGTACCACCATAGTGAAAGCTTTTGTATTTTTGCCTTTGCACCTGATTGTTGAAAAATCTCATGTGGATATACGGATAAATTTTGAAATAGCAGGATAGCATGGTAGATGACTCAGGTTGGTTTTATTTTTTTTGCACACACATTCAAAGCTACGTGCAATAATATATGTTTGCTGTTTGCTCCTGTTTTCTTGATTCTCAGAGGTGTTTCTTGGTGTAGATCAACATATGCAGGTCTATTTCTTTATGTGATTTCCACTGGTGTTCTCAGTTCTGTTCCAAGTTGCTTTTTGTGTTGGTTGTTTTTTATTTTTATTTAATTCTGCTCTCCTCCATATCCGAGTTCATCGGTGTGACAGCAGCATTCGGCATTTTGATTTCTCCAATTCATTTTCCAGGAGTAGTTCATCCATCTCCTCCCTTGAACACTGTCTCTGGAAATATTTTGTGTGCAGAGAAAATTGAAAAGAAGGCAAGGATAAGGGTGGAGATGGACTTTGACTGATAAAGCTGATGTTTTGCATGATAAGAGCGGATATTTACATTTTTTATGACGCCACACAGATTCTTCTGAACCAAGACATGTGCCAGCATGTGCAAGACCATCTGTTTCTACATTTTAGATCATTTTAAATATTATTATAAAGTGGATTAATAACATTAATCCAATATTAGCTTAATATTGATGTTAATTGTTAAATCAGCAGCAAAACTCTTTAGCCTGGGTTTTATGGTGCCTTGAATAAAGTGGCATTGCTTTGTCATTCCTCTGGAAATTTAAAGATTTCAAATGGTTATCACAACAAGACTCATACAGTATATAATAAATGAAAATAGAAGCACATCTAATGATATAAAAACCCAGGCTCATTCTGAAAACGTGCCACTATATACATTTCTGGAGATTGTGAAATATGTCTCAGGAGCTACGTGCAGTTTTCATTATCACGAATGCACCAGAGGTCGCTGTGTACACTTTCTCAGGTCTCAAATTTATCTTGCGAATGCCATTCATGCCTGGTGATCTAGCGTAAATCCACCAAAGACCTCTATTGACTCACTTAATGACTGACTGATTGACCGACTGACTGACCCACCTTCCTCCTTCCCTAAACCCAAGCAATAGTGTTTTCATAAACACCTGATTGACCTGCCCACCCACTTCTGTAAACCCAACCTGATTGACCTGCCCACCCACTTCTGTAAACCCAACCAACAGTTTAAATAAAGCAATCCAGAAAAAGAAAAGTCCTCGCCTGATTTTTACCACGTTTTTAGATTTTACCACATTCTTACCTTGTTATTTACTTGTCTATTTTATTTTATGGCTTTTGTTTTTGTCTTATCCAATTTTTGGAATCAATTTTCGCTGGACTCGAACTCTGTCATTGTGGTCAACTCCTCTCTTTGTTTCAAGTCCTTCAACCTACATGGCAAGCTATACTGGACAAACTGGAAACAGCGGCAAAGCCGTCCATACAGAGGTAAGCGGTCAGCTGATAAGCGCGAAAAGGTTTGGCATCATACCGTCCCATAAAGTCTCCGTTTAAAAGATGAAATGCAGCCATATGTACTTCTGGCTACATAATTTGCGATCTCCAAAAACACATATAGGGCTATGTTTTCAGAGTATCAGCTATAAAATAAATGTTACTGCTTACACTGTAAAAAGTGAAAACCTAAACAAATTATTTGACTTGTTACAATTAAATGAATTAGGTTTGACAAATTAAATTTATGATGTTATATTTTACCTAATAAATAAAGTTAGTTCTTTTAGGTGTAACAAGTAATGTATCATTAATAGCGAACAATACTTGCACTTGCCACAAAACATAAAATTATTATTATTATATTAACATAGGAAGGAAATGATTTGTACTGTACTGTGTGTACTGTTCCATTCTTGTTCTCTAAAATAAAGTAGTAAAACTTGTTACACCTAAAAGAACTAACCTAATTCATTAGTGAAAACTGTCATAAATTGGCAGTATGGTGGCGTAGTGGGTAGCGCAACTCCCTCACATCAAGAAGGTTGCTGGTTCAAGCCCCAGCTGAGTCAGTTGGTGTTTCTGTGAGGAGTTTGCATGTTCTCCCCTTGTTCGTGTGGGTTTCCTCTGGGTGCTCCGGTCCAAAAACATGTGCCATATGGGAGTTGGTTCAGCTAAAATTGTCCTTAGTGTATGTGTGTGAATTAGTGTGTATGAATGTTTCCCAGTGATGGGTTGCAGCTGGAGGGCATCTGCTGCGTAAAACATATGCTGGATAAGTTGGTGGTTCATTCCGCTGTGTCCTGATTAATAAAGGAACTAAGCCAAAAAGAGAATGAATGAACTGTCATAAATGAAGTTTGTCAAACTAAATTCATTTAATTTTAACAAATCAAAGTAATTTAAGTTTTTATCTTTTACAGTGTATCTCATACATTTTGAAATGAGTTCATATCAAAACTTTTTTATTTATCTACTCTATTTGCAGTCCAAATAAGAGAATAACATTTCAGATTTGCTTTGATTTTACTAATTAGCACCAGCCAATACATATTCCTTAGAGGCCCCCCGCATAAGTGCCAGGAGCCAATCAGAACATGAGCCAAGTGTGGAGACTGTGAATTCTGGATTCAGTGACGGTCCATTAGTGCTTTTTAAATGTGACTAATTACATTTGAGTTCAAACTTGGCCTTTCATTTGGCCTCTCTGTTTAGTGCGCCTGTAATAAAAAAACATTAAACTGTAATTAGCTCTGATTTGGCTTTCCCACACTCAACTCGCACTGACAGATTTCCAAAACAAACTATTCTACACCACCTCCAGTCATCTGTAAAAACACATACACATAAACACACAGTTCTCAGGACTCAGATTTGTATAACAAAATTGCATTTAAAGAAGCTCATCATTTGCAATTATAATGTGCATTCAAAGAACCCCATCTTTTGCAAACACAAGCAGTCAGTGACATCGCACATAGAAACACTTTGAAAAATGATTTAGCAGGACATTCTACCTAAAATATTTGTGATATATTGTTCATCTCTTATTTTTTTTATAGCTTAGCCCTTTATTTATCAAGGGTCGCCACATCAAAATGAACCACCCACTATTCCAGCAAATGTTTTACACAGCGGATGCCCTACCAGCCACATCTCAGTACTGAAAAAACTATGTTACATTAATATACGGTCATTTACCAACAATATTGCCTATTGTATTCCATTAAATAAACATTTGACCTTATAGGATTGATTTAATTAGACATTCAGTTAACGAACAACAACATGTTAATTAATTAAATGTTAATTAGCACTCGGTTAAATAGAGTTCAAATATCCTGGCAGATGGGACTCCTTAACGGATATTGTTTTCTTTTCATGTGGCTCTCAGTTGATATTGTACAGTTATCCGATTTAATATCTGAGGGCAAACAAATGCAGTGATTTTTTTTTTTTCTTACAATCGTAGATCATTAGCAGGGGAAAAATATTACACGAGCCGATCAATTGACAGCTTTCTCCATAATTCATAAAGGTCCAAGCTCTTCATTCCACTTTGTACTTGTGCTTAAGAAAATGTAACATATTTTGTGTGTAGCATTCAGCTGGGTTGTTTTTATAATAACATTGGACAAAATGATACATTTGGATTCAATAATACAAAATGTGCTGTGAGAATATAAACACAGGCTTATTGTGCATATGTAACCCCTTATAAATTTCTGGAGAGTGCGAATTGTGTAGCCAAAGCTATGTTTACTGCATTTTTATCTTTAAAACAAATGCTACAGGGTGGTATGTCGCCGCCAACAGTTTCTCTTACTTTTTGCATTACCGGTTGACTGCTTACCTTCATGGGGACGGCTTTTCCAATTTTACCAGTTTACCCAGTACCTCGCCACATATTTGGCAGGCTTGAGAGGCAGAGCGTAGTTAAACCTGACGCCAGGGTTCGAATCCGGCAAAGAATGGTTCCAGAAAGCAAGTAAAACAAAAACAAAAGTAAAGTAAGCAAGTCAATTACAGGGTGAGACCTTGGTAAGATCTAAGAACGTATTAAAAATCAGGCTGCCACAAGGGCTTTTGTTTTATTGGATTACTTTTGAAAACACTGTCGGTTGGGTTTAGGGAAGGGGGATGACCGGGTCAACCACTGCTTTTGATAACACTATCATTGGGTTTAAGGATGGGGATGGGTTGGGGGATCAGTCTGTCGGCCATTTAGTTAGTCAGTCAGTCAGTCGACAGCGGCCTCTGGTGGATTTACACAAGAACAGCAGGCACAAATGGCACTTGTGAGAGAAATTTGAGATCTGAAAAAGCATACACAGCGGACCCTGGTAGATTTGTGAAAACAAAAACTGAAAAAAAAAAAAAAAAACGTACATCCTGGGACGTATTTTGCAATCTCCAGAAATGTATTAAGGGGTATCAATAATGAGCCTAGTTTTGGATAATGGATTATAATCGATAGGTGCTGAAGAAAGTAATAATTTTTTTTTAAAACGGACATGGACAAAAACATAAAATGGCATGAAATAGCATCTGTTTTGTTACCAGAATTAATACATTGAACATGTTTTATTTATAAGAGTGCTGTTGTATGGACAATATATGCATGGCACAATGTCTTCACTGTTTCATCTTCAAGTCAGTTTATAATGTGTGGGCTGATGAAAGCCATGAAATTGGGACTTTGTCATGTTTAATTGCTCCTGTCGTTTGTTACAACCTGTAGGACATCTTGGGTACAACAAAAAAAAGAGTGTGTGTGAGTGAATGTGAGTGAATGTGTGTGTATGTGTGCGCGCGTGTGTGTGTGTGTGTGTGTGTGTGTGTGTGTGTGTGTGTGTGTGTGTGTGTGTCTTCTTTTTCTGTCCATACAATGAAAATCAATAGGGTCCAGGGTTGTTTAGGATCAAAGTGACTTTTATTGGATAGAGAAGCATTTTTTTCCCCTAAAATATCGTTTCTGTGTTTATACAGTATAGAAGGTCGTATCGGGTTGGAATAACTTTAGTAAACGTTTGGCAAAACGTTCAAAGGTTTTTATTTATTAATGCAGAATAAAATAAAGACGTCAAATTGCTATTATTAAATATATTATTTAATATAATAATAATAAATATTTTGAGGCACTTAAAGCACTTTACACATTTGAGGGGAAACTCCTTGACCACCACCTCAAATAAGGGCTGGAATACAGTTCTCAGCTTTTAAAATCTGAATGTGATTTAAAAAAAAAAACTACAAATCATATTCTTGCTTTTACTTTAACAATAATAAATGACTTAAAATCTCTCAAACGAGCAGATTAAATGCATTCCATACACAACAGACTTTGACACTAGACATACGACAACCAAAAATAAAGTTTGCACTAAAAACACATTTGATTTTTCTCTCATATGATGGAATCCCAGTCTGAGCTGAAACAATCATTCTGTGGCCATCTGACACAGTTATATTTGGCGAATTAGTGGCTAATAAAAAAAGTATGATTTGTACACTGTAAACTCCAACAGTCAACTTTGTCAAATGAAATGAGTGTAGTGAACTCAGAATTGACTGAAAGTTAATTCTATTGATTAGAAAAGAGTTTCGAACTCAATGTTGAAGATAATGACTTAATTAAATACCTTATCACTTCAACTTAAATGGAGTAAGTTCACAGTACCTCAAACGGTTTTAGTTGCCTTAACTTAACATTTATTGGCTTTTACTGTGCTCGAACTGCTTCATTTACTCAAATAGATTAAGTTCACAGTACTCAGTAGGATTATTTTTTAAACTTAAATGGTTTGTTGCATTTGGTTTCCTCAAATGGTTTGAGTTACCTTAACTTACTGGGTTTTTCAGTGTAGGAAAAAGCAGATTGTCCAAAAAATATTGAATGAAATCATACAAATTCAGAAACTTTTACAAATTGCTATCAGATTGTGATACCCATCCAACACGACATCAAAATCTGCCAACTTTGTCTGCTAACAATCTGTACTTGACTTTCGCCTATAGCAATAGCACATTGGGCCGTAAATCTCCCCCCAAAAAAGTAATGTAATGCATTCCTTTAATCTGTACACTGACATTTGAGAGTAGGCAATTGAAGTTTCCAACACTCCATGTTTAATCACAGTATAAGTAGAACCACAGAATCTTGTTTCAGCAACTTAAATACATTGTCGTTGTTGAACAGCACCGTGAACTTATTACAGGGACAATCCCTCTGGAGTCACCCAGGGTTAAGTGCTTTGCTCAGCAGCACACTGGCATTGGCTCTTGGCTTTCTCATGGCAGGATTTAAACCAGCAACCTTCCAGATACAAAAAATCATCCCACCACCCTGTTATACTTGACACTAAGGCTGCACAATATATCGTTTAAGCATCGATATCACAATGTGATAATTTCCAATAGTCACATCACAAGATATGCAATGTTATGTCTGCATTGTAATTTATCATTTGCATGTGTTTTTAAGGGCTGTGTAATGTGTGTAATGTACTCGAATTGCAGAGCACTGTTTTTTTGGCACACTTAAAAATGGAAAACTGATGTCTCTGAGCACTGTAACAGCTACAAAGAGACAACGCTATCTCATTCATATTAAGATGTATCTCATTCACAATAGACCAAGCTGATTGGTTCTAACCAACTATATGTCATTATTTAATGCACAGACATGCTGAAAACTCAATGACGTCACTGTGTACTGCCCAGTACTGATGGCCAATCACCAAGCTTGAATTTACACAATGACTTCAGACGTTGCTGCACTTTTTTTTAAACCGGAAGTATGAAGTTGCTCTAAACAAAACAAAAACAACAAACTTTAACTTCTTAGTGAACTATATGTGTCATAATAATGTTTTTAGCAACATAGCATATACACTCACTGGTCATTTCTTTAGGTACACATTACTGCCGTAATCTTCAGTGGCTTAAAATGATTAGTTTTAGCAGAAATAACACAACTAACAGTTCTGTTATGACATTATTAGAAAATTTGTATAGTACTGAATATGTAATTTTGGCAATGTTGATGTGTTTGGTCTTGGCGGGATAGATACAGTATGCTATGATGCTGCTGCTTTGATGATTGGTGCAGATCATTTTCTGAGACTTGCTACTGCCAGAATATTTACAGATATACTGTCTGGAATATAACACTGCTGCTGCAAACATAACATAACACAACATAACATAACATACACTCACTGGCCACTTTATTAGGTACACCGAACTAGTACCACGTTGAACCCTTTTTGCCTTCAGAACTGCCTTAATCCTTTGTGGCATAATTCAACAATGTACTGGAAATATTCCACAGAGGTTTTGGTCCATATTGACATGATAGCATCACACAGTTGCTGCAGATTTGTCGGATGTACATCCATTATAGAAATCTCCTGTTCCATCACATTCCAAAAGTGCTCTATTAGATTACGATCTGGTGACTGTGAAGGCCATTTCAGTACAGTGAACTCATTGTCATGTTCAAGAAACCAGGCTGAGATGATTCGAGCTTAATGACATGGCACATTATCCTACTGGAAGTAGGCATTAGAAGATGGGTACACTGTGGTCATAAAGGGATGCACATGGTCAGCAACAATATTCAGGTAGGCTGTGGCCTTGACACAATGCTCAATTGAAACTAATGGGCCCAAAGCCTGCCAAAAAATATCTCCCACACCATTACACCACCAGATTTCTATCAATTAGAAATGATCAGACAGGAGGTTTTGAATATCAGAAAATAGACTTTATTCTCCATAATAAAGCTGAGAAAGAGCAGAGCAGACCTCATAGCATTCTCCCCCTCTGTCTCTGCTCCTTCTAAAGTCTCTCCTGCTCCTTCTAAAGTCTCTGTGTTTTTTACAATTTTTATACAGGTTATTTTCCACACCCCTAGGTGTCTTGATTTAACTCTTGACCATTTTTGAATAGGTTTCTAGTCTAAGGGGTCCTGCTATTCTTGGCTCTTAGCCAGCTTGCTATGGTCAGCGAGACGTCACAGTTCTATGTCATGTCAGCAACTGTTTTGAAACCAAAGTTCTCTCTCCATAGATGCAACTTATGCAAAAGGACTAAGTGTTTACATACATTGTCATGATAGCATAATCACTTGATAACATGTTACTCATTCTAACTTTTCACACATATAGCTTCATACAAGTATTTAACATATACAATCAGTGCTTCACATATTCAGTTATTCTACACAATCAGTCACTCAGCCTTCTCCTAGTGTTGCTCCTGTGCAGGCATACTCATCTTACACAGACATATCACTGTATTTTTAACACAGCCTGGCATGTTTGCTGCATACATTTTGAGAAGAGAAAATTAACTGCTTTACACTCAGAAAATACTTCACACAGAAAATACTTTACACAGAGATAATAAAATCTTCTTCACTTGAACAGTTCTTGGCTCACAGGAGTGGCACCTGGTGTGGTCTTCTGCTGCTGTAGCCTATCCGTGGTTGTAAAGAGTAGAGTTACTGTTGCCTTTCTATCAGCTCAATCCAGTCTGGCCATTCTCCTCAGACCTCTGGGATCAACAATATCCAGTGAGCAGCTTTTATAGAAATGTCGCTCACTGGATATTTTCTCGTTTCGGACCATTCTCTTTAAACCCTAGATATGGTTGTGTGTGAAAATCTCAGTAGATCAGCAGTTTCTGAAATACTCAGACCAGCCCATCGGACACCAACAACCATGTCATTTTCAAAGTCACCTCAATCACCTTTCTTCCTCATTCTTATGCTCGGTTTGACCTGAAGCAGATCATCTTGACCATGTCTGCATGCCTAAATGCATTGAGTTGCTGCCATGTGATAGGCAGATTAGAAATTTGCAACATAGAGCAGTTGGACAGGTGTACCTAATAAAGTGGCCGGTGGGTGTATTTCTGTCAACATCTCAAAAAGTGTTTTATTGTTTTGTTGTGCCATCTGAAACTTTCTTCTTATTTTTATTTTTCAATTACTGTAATGGTACCTGAATAATGTTAGACTTGGAAAACAGCGATAAAACAGTTCATTTGCTCGGTGGCTTTTTCTTGAATGTAAATACCTATGCTTGTAGATCGGTTATTAGCTTTCATGCTGATGCATTCCCCTACATAATCATCCCAATCAATCTAAAATTTCGAATTCTTTCCAAACAGAGATTTCCAAGTCACATGGTGAAATTGTATTCTTATCGCAAGATATATTGCAGAATAACAAAATATCACAATGTTAGATTTTTCCATATTGTGCAGCCCTACTTGACATGGTCATTCAAAGTGTAACATGGGTCACATTGTGGCATCATCCAGCTCATGTTCAGCACGTCTATATTTGTATCAAACCAGATGTCACACAAAGCGTTGTCCACTTTGTCAGCAATGACTGAAGCGGTTGACTGTCTGTCTGAGTGTTTCTCACTGACAGCTCTTGTCAATCTCACATTTCCTCACAGAAGGTTGAAACCGTAGCCCCCAGCAAGCCGTTGGTACTTTCGCCTGAGTGTGTCAGTTTTTGGCATCATCCTCTTTCCGTTTTCACACTTATTTTCGCTCCGTCTGCGTTGGCGTAAGCCTACTTCGGTACAAGTGTCTCTGCCGGCTGCTACAACATCGCGCAAGATTCCAGCGTCAGCAGAAAACGCAAGGCCTCGTGGGATTTCCATCACACCTCTCTGACAGCAGTTCACAAGCCCTGGTGTGTTTCTAAATGTTTGCCTCGGCTCCTGCTGTGAGTGATGTGGCCTCATTAGCTGATGATTGCTGGTTATGTAATGCCACACGATGAAGCTCAGGTTTCTGAGGAGTTGAAGAGAACAGATAGAGAAGGGAGGTCAAGTGCCTTTATTTGTTCCTGAATTAGTAAGAAGACCATCTAATGCTTCACACACACACACCAGTGTCCTATCATGGTGGACTGCTCGTGAGTTATTAAAGCTTGTGTCTGGATTGCGTTTGCTGAAGAATACAGGAAAGTGCATCCACAGCATATTTACTGTAACTTCGGTATGTGACCTATTTATGTGTGAAAGTGCAAATTATGTTGCAAATAATTTAGACAAAGGATAAAGTGGAATAAATAGGAGAGCTGGTACTGATTACATCGACAGAAGCAGAGGCATTCACAATTGCAGTACTGTTCAAAATGCTTGGTTCAGTACACATTTTTATATCATTTATGTAATGAAAGGAAGCATTACGTTGATAAAAATATGACATATAAAATTTAAATGAATATTTTCTTGAATAAATGATGTTCTCTTAAAATTGAAACTGTGAGAGAGAGTAATGCCTGCTTTGTCATTAAAGGTTTTAGCAACATAACTGTACACTACGTGACTAAAGTCTAATCGTTGATCCCAGTTGTAAGAGCTACTAATAATAATTTGACTTCTAGGTGATCATTTGGAAAAGTGGCAGAAGGTAGATTTTTCAGATGAATCATCTGTTGAACTGCATCCCAATCATCACAAATACTGCTGAAGGCCTAAAAAAACGATTTGAACTTGTATGAAATCTAGATTCTCATAGAATCAGTCAAGTTTGGTGAAGGAAAAAATCATCGTTTGGGTTAAAAGTCAGTATGGGGGCGTGCAAGAGTGGATGGCAATATCAACAACCTAAGGTATCAAGACATTTTTGATGCCCATTACATTACAAACCACAGGAGAGGACACATTCTTTGGCAGGATAGCACTCCTGCATGCTCCAGCCTCCACATCAAAGTTCCTGAAAGCAAAGAAAGTCAAGGTGCTCCAGGATTGGCCAGCCCAGTCACCAGATATGAACATTATTGAGCATGTCTGAGGTAAGATGAAGGAGAGGCGTTGAAGATGAATCCAAAGCATCTTGATGATTTTTGAACGCTTTCTTTGCCGTTCCAGATGACTTTATAAATAAGTTATTTGAGTCATTGCAGAGATTTATGGATGCAGTCGTCCAAGCTCATGGGAGTTATACCCAATATTCATTCTTTTCCCACTGCACAATGACTTTATATTCTATACTGTACATTATTTCTGTTAAGTGACAAGACTTTTGTCTAAGCAAAGTCAGACCTTACTGTCCTAATTAAATGATTAGGGCATGATCGTATTTTATTTTGGTAAACGTGAAATCTAGAAGCCTTTGCCTTTCATATTAGCCTCTTCTGATACCAAAGGATCAACTAGAAGTTAAAGTTATTATTTGTTGCTTCTAAAACTTGGATAGGCGACAAGACTTTTTTTTCAGATAGTGTAATTTGCTTAAGCAAATGGATGACTTCACAAAAAATAAATATAGGTGCACATATTCCAGACTTTTGAGCATGTGAGATTCAGATTGACTTTTGGCTCCTGTGTGTTCAAAATGTGTCATAAAATGTCATTATGCAGCGCAAGTATGTCCGTTTGCACACAATTGCAAAAACCATAGTTTCAAAAAAATGATAGACTGTGAGTCTCCATTTCATTCCACTTCACAAAAGCAAATTTCCCAAGCCAAAGTCCATGCACTAGTGATCAGCCACCAGGTGGAGATCAAAATGTTTTGGCTTTAATTTTACAGTACAGTTAGCATAAATGATCTTCTGTTATGCTCGCTTTTTAATCATGACAGATCACAACTGCTTCACTAGACGTAGGCCTTGTCCCAAATGGCACACTTCATACAGACTTACAATGGCTGCAGCATCCACATGTCCGTTAAGTCCGCAAGAATATAGTGTGTCCATTCATCATTTTAACTCTCAGAAGGGTGCTTGCAATGCACTTTTTACAGCTTCCATGCTCCCTTGGTACACACTTCCTCTGAGACTGCAGTGAAGCGTGCTCAATGCTGACTTCAACCCAACAGTTGACTAACTTACTATAGGCAAGATTTTTACTGGGAATACATTTACAGTACTAGCAAGCCACAAGCTACATTCTTGTTGTTTCCTACAGTCATACTACTTATTACAGGGAAAGTAAGCAATTATGGGGGCAAAAGAAATATTGATTTTATATTAAACTTTAATAATTAAAATCATGTTGTGACCAATCAGAGCCAAGTAGTTCAGTGAGCCGTGTAAAAAAGATATATTACCATTTGAAGTAATTTACTTTTTAGTTTATTCCCTTTTTCTTTCTTGCTCTAATGCTGAGTTTAGACTGCTTGATTTCAGCTGATTTTAAAGAAATTGCAGACGAATGCCTGAAATCACAGGCATATCGGGGCTCGTTCACGTGAGTAACAATCACATAGTGTGAACTATCAAAGACAAGAACTGAGAGAATCTCAGATGTGTTCTGATTGAAAATAACATCGGCGATCACCTACAGCCAATGAGAGAGCAGCATTCACTAGTATGGGTATCTGCAAGCCAGTGGTAGGTTGGGGGAGATGTTCAAAGTGCTTTTTTTCAGTCTATTTGGACCCAAGAAATTGAGTAAAAAATAGTGTACATTTGGCAGAAGCACCCATGTCTGTTTGGTGTGTCATCTGAGCAATATCACAACTGGGTCGAAATAAAAAAAATAAAAAAAAAGTTGAGGGGAAATTGCTAATTCCCTTCTAATTAAGTTCAGTATTGCCAAAGTACTTCAAATATGTAATATATTAAAACCATCCAATAAAAATAATGATAATAATAAAATAAAATATACTAATACAGATAAATAAATATAACAATTATAATAATAATAAAAAGTTAAATTATTTAATAATAATTCAAGTGAGCAAAATAAGTGCTTTCTAGCCCACTAAAGGCTTCTTTCTCATTATGTAGTTAATAACAAAAGATATATTTTATGACCTAGTGTTGTTTCCATGTCACTTCTTGTGTGTGTTTGGTTGTTAGATGTAGTTTGCGAACCAAGACAAAGTTGTCACACTGTAAAAAAAAAAAGTTGAGTAAACTTAAAATAATTAGGCAACCTATCACACATAGCTTTTTGAGTTAACTCAACAAACAGGGTTTGAAGACCAGTGAACTCAAAATATTTTGTTGAATTCTTTAGTTCTCTGAACAAAAAGTATCATGTTCACCCAACAAGATATTTTTGTTTGCTGAACAAAAAACATCATGTTCAACCAACAGGATATTTTTGTTTGCTGAACAAAAAATATCATGTTCATTCAACAAGACATTTTTGTTTGCTGAACAAAAAATATCATGTTAACCCAACAAGACATTTTTGTTTGCTGAACAAAAAATATCATGTTCAACCAACAGGATATTTTTGTTTGCTGAACAAAAAATATCATGTTCAACCAACAGGATATTTTTGTTTGCTGAACAAAAAATGTCATGTTCACCCAACAAGATATTTTTGTTTGCTGAACAAATATTATCATGTTTACTCAACAAGATCTTTTGTTTGCTGAACAAAAATTTTCACGTTTATTCAACAAGATCTTTTGTTTACTGAACAAAAATGATTATGTTTACCCAACAAGATTTTTTTAGTTTACTGAACAAAATAAAACAAACTGATTCATTATGCATTTACTATTAATTTTTAGGATTCAAATTAAATACACAAGAATAGTCAATTCACTTTTTTTTATTTTTAACTGTGTTCAAATCACAATCCAAAACATTTGCATACAAAATCAGCATTTGACATTAGCCGTGTTCAGCATTGGGCTAGTTTGTACACAACTAGTACTGAATGTTTCCAGATTTGAAAAGATTGACATAAAATAACTGGCAACCTTACTAAAACCAAGCTATTAGTGTGTCTAAACACTCAAACCAGGTGAATATGCAATCATCTAATCAGAGTAAACCCTAAAAGCCACTCCATTCATACAGTCTTTAAAGTGTACAGCACTTTTGTCAACAAAGTACATAAAGTCCAAAAACAGACCTCAAAACATTGAAACAGTGGCACATTAGGAAGTGGTCACGGGTCAGTTGCCGTTACTGTGTGGAGTTTGAATGTTCTCCCTGCGTTCACGTGGGTTTCCTTTGGGTTCTCCGGTTTCCCCCACAGTCCAAAGACGTGTGGCACAGGTGAATTGGGTAGGCTAAAATTGTCCGTAGTGTATGTGTGAATGAGTGTGTATGGATGTTTTCCAGAGATGGGTTGCAGCCGGAAGGGCATACGCTGCGTAAAACAAGTTCATTGCGCTGTGGCGACCCCAGATTAATAAAGGGACTAAGCCGAAAAGAAAATGAATGAATGAATGAACTGAACTCTCGCAGATCATGTGCCACCAACCTCCATAAAACATGCTGAATCACTTAAAAAGTATATTTGAGTTCTTTTGGGTGTTCCATATTCAGTCTATACAAGAGGCTGAACAAGTAAGCGAAGGCTGCAGGCAGATGTGTGATATCCTGAAGTACTATGGCCTCCTCCAAGATTTTAGCGAGGTTCATCACATATTGCAGGGATGCAGAAGTGCCATCATCATCTTCCACCACAGTGAAGATTCCAATCCTTTAATCTCTGGTGCTGTGGTCTTCAAGATCCGTGTCCTTATAGGAGATTAAGTAATGGGAAAATTAATTGATGTGTAATATTAATTACTACTTATTAATGTTATTACTATTATGCAAAGAAAATACAAACATGTAATACTTTCGTACATACAAACAGTAACACTTTGAATAGTCTATAATATATAATAATTGAACAATACATTGACAACTTTTTAATATTTAGCAAATTTTTTAACTTTTATTTTACATAAAATTGCAAAGATTTACTTTTATTTGATACAGTTTCAATTGTGAAAGTTGTTTATTGTCCTGTTTAGAATATAACTGAGCCTTTAATTGTCCTTCATAAGGGATTTATAAAGCATAAATAGTCCTCACTTTAGATTAGGTCACAACTGGATGAAGTTAAGCTCATAAAGCATATACTAACATACAAAGTAACTATTATTACATACCTTAATATTAGGATATTTAAATGTTAATTTGAATAGTTTATTAATCGTGTACTTAAGCATTCTGAATGATCTTAAAAACACCAACTATTCTTAAATAACTGGTTTGTAAATAATGCAATACTTAAATTAGTAATACAAATGAATCATTAAAGTTAAAAAAAATACAATCATTGAGCACTTCATGTAGAGTTATGCTTAACAGAAAATAAATTAACTATTCGCTAATACTAAATAAATTTTTTATAGCGTGCAGCTATTATAAGTGTTACCAAGCAGACTAATAAATGTAGAATAGGGTATGAAAAATGGGTAACTTACCAGACATATCTTGAGAAAGCAAGCAGAATTTTTACGAAGAAAAATTGGCAATCCCTCAAGAGCTGCTCTTTCTCGATCGGTGACAATATCAGTGACCTAAAGAAAAGTCATTTACAAAGGGTGTTTTACAATCTTATTGTTTTGTAAGTAAAAATGTACTTAGTACATTTAAATGAGCATAGTATTTTATTCATGCTGTTGAAAAAACACATGGCTTTATTTTTAAAAAAGAATTTTGTGGTTTCCATACAATGGAATTTGATAATGGTTGTGTTGGCAAATTTAGAAAAATGTTTAGTTTCATGTGACAATTACTTTGAGTTAAAAACTACAGCTATTATTTTCTATTTTCCTCTTTGAATGTATTCATTTGAAATGGTCACTCAAAACAAGTGAAACATCTGTTATTTATCTTACTTCCATCTCACAATCAAAACACAACTTGACACAATTAAAATTAATGCAAAAGGGCTGGACAATTAAATTGTTGCAATTACGTTTTATTAGACTGTATTACCTGAGCATGAAATTCTTGACAGGACAAAATATGTTGCACATGTTAAAAACATCAGACGGGTGTATAAGAAAAAAAAAATCTTAATGAGTACCTGCTCATCCATCTTGTTTAAAGTTGTATCCATCTCTGGACCCATTGAATCCCTTCTTTTCTGTAGAGTTTCAGGAGAGGTGCTGTATATTTATCAAGTCACTTGATTAACTGTCTCAGGAGATCTACATTACAGATCTGAGAAAACTCTGTGCAGATCTACAATATACAAAAAAAACATACATATTAATATTTACACATTATATATATATATATATATATATATATATATATATATATATATATATATATATATATATATATATATATATATATATATATGTAAATGTAAATATTTAAATGTTCAAATGCTGAATACAGATGTATTTTGAATTACCTATAATAATAATGTTGTTTGTTATTTTTAGCATTATCATTACTACCTTGAATGAAACCAAAGCAATTGCAATATAGTGACTTACCTCTTCCTTAAAGTCCAGGTTATCTCTCTCTAATTTCTTCCTGGCTAAATCTCAACAACTTCTTTTGGGCAAAGAGAAAAGGTTTCTTGCATCTGCTGGTGAATGACCGTCAAATTTCACTGATGATAGCAAATCTCACCTCCTCAAGGAAATCTTGCATTGAATTATGTCATTGTCAATATTTCAGTCCTTTTGAGCAAAAAGAAAGAAAAATATATATTTAGCCCTTTATATTTTTTATGTAAATAAAAGCTAGCTGACTGTTAAAGCAAGTTGGTCTGAATATGATAGACATTTAGTCGAGCTAACAAATCAAGCAATGAATTACATGAAAATCACACGATTTTCACACAAATTACACAGTTAAACACGTCACCGTTTGTTCCACTGGCTCTGGTTCGAAGGGAAAAAAGGTTATGATGTGCGCAATGCTGACAGCAATCTAGATAAACAGGACATAATGTTATATTTGACTTGGATACCTGATCTGGTATGTTATATGATTCTCATTGTATTAATCGTGAGTTATTAAAGCAAATGACTCGATTGAAATCGCTATTTGTTTCAAATACATTCACTCTAAACTTTTATTGATGTAAATAGCCAAAACCAAGTGCACGAAACAAGTAACTCACGGCTAAATTATAACAAATAGTTCCGTATTAGGATACACGCGCACATCAAAGCCAACATATCAAATAATATAACGTTAGATGACAACAAAAAAAGACATACATACCTATGATTTAGCAGAAACGTCGTTGGCCTGCTCTTAACTAGGGATGGCTGACGTGAAACTGATGTTTTGACACAGTGTCGAGATCCCGAAGCGCAAGTGTTTCGAATCACTGCACCGAAGCATGATCCGAAGCACCCAAGTCACGTGACTAAAGTGTTTCGAAACACCTAGTCACGTGACTAAAGCGATTCAAAGCATCGATCAGCTTAGAAACGTTTCGAGACCTGGTGAATCCTAATTTGACTGCCAAGGTCTCCAAATTATCCCTGTCTCAAATGGCTCAGAGCAGTGTGGGTTTGCTTATTGATTCTATGCTTAGCATGATGTTTTGGGTTCGAATCCCGACTTCGAAATCATGGTTTTATGTATTTTAATCATGTTTCTGTTTTGTGTAGCCTAAATAGGATACAGCTACAGTTACGCCATCAATTTAGCATCATTTTTGTAACATTGTAAAACAATAATAAATATTTTTACAGGTTGGGTTTAGGGTTTGGGTAGACATTAATAAAATACAATAAATGGGAAATTTAATGAATAATATAAATAATTCTTGATAACTTCAGGCCACCGTTTTTGATCTAGCAACAACCCTGTTTTAAGACAAAAACAAGACATATTTATTCACAAATTGTTTATTCGGATATCAGACCAATGTTGAAACAAAACGATACAAGAGCAAAGCATTACCAACTGGTATTAAAGCATTTTAAAACAACTGCTACTGACTGGCTTCGAAACCTACTACTCCTGCATGGATGTCTGACACCTTAACCACTGTACTATGTTACTTGAAGGATTCCACTTTCACAAAGTGGGGTTTAATCCCTCAATTTGTTCAATCGTTCTTTGCTGAAGCTGTTTCAGTGCAATATATATAAAAAATGACCACTAAATGTCACTGTAGAGTGAGGTTTCGAAACGTTTCGAAGCTTCGACACATTTGCTTCGACTGTTTCAGTGTTTCAAGAAGCCTCGCTTTGCCCACCACTACTCTTAACCGCTCTATCACGGTCTCTCACATCATTAATACACTGGTAAAATAGATCGGGCAGCCAGATGGGTAGCACATCGCACAAAAACATGTATACAATTATATACAATCGATTATGAAAACGATTGACACGTAGCTCCGCAGAAAGAAAGATGGTTCGTTTTGTCGCGCGCACGTGTCAGGTACCCCCTGCAGTGAGCTATATAGTAAATTGCGCTTGCGCCAGAAGCTTATAAGGCGCATGCGCCAACAAGAAGAATTTTCAACGCAAAACTAAGAATTTTGTATTAGTTCAACGAAATATTTTAAGTTTTTCACATTGAAGCACCATATTTGTTGAACAAACTAACTATTATTTGTCAGCATTTCAAATGAAAATATTTAAATTCAGTTAACTTATTAATCTTTGTTCAGAGGACTTTTTGAAAGTTGGCGTTTTTACAGTGCAGCTATTCTTCCTATTTTAAAGTCATGCAGTGTGAAACCCTCTGTTGCTGATCCATCTTGCAGTGTAAACAAAGCAGCGATGAAATGCTACCCAGATAGTCATGCAGTGTGAAAACATCTATGACGTGACTAATTTGAAAATTGCGCAGTCTGAACTCAGCATAAGTCTACATATTATAATAAAAATGACAACATTATTAAGATTAAAAACAAATCATAATAATATTTTAAAATGCAAACTTAAGTAAAGCATGATTTAGGCAAAGAAATCGAATTGGAATATCATTTAACAAAATTGTCCTTTACAGTTGAAGTCAGAATAATCAAACCCCGTGAATTGTTAGCCCCCCTGTTTATTTTTTTCCCCAATTACTGTTTAATGGAGAGAAGATTTTTTTCAACACATTTCTAAACAATAGTTTTGATAACTCATTTGTAGTAACTGATTATTTTATCTTTGCCATGGTGACAGTAAATAATCTTTTTCAAGACACTTCTATACAGCTTAAAGTGACATTTAAAGGCTTAACTAGGTTCATTAGGCAAGTTTAGGGCAATTAGGCAAGTTATAGTATAACGATGGTTTGTTCTGTAAACTATCAAAAAATACAGCTTAAATGAGCAAATAATTTTGACCTTAAAAGGGTTTTTAAAAATTTTTTAAACAAATAAGACTTTCTTCTGAAGAAAGAATATTATCAGACATACTGGTAAAATGTCCTTCCTCTGTTATACATAATTTGGGAAATATTCAAAGAAGAAAAAACAATTCAAAGGGCGGCTAATAATTCTTACTTTAACTATAGTACAAACATAAAATGGAATCTATGAAGAGGTGGTAGTAAAGGAGGATGTTTACCTTATAAATATATTAAGTGTGGCAAGCAAGAAGAGTATTACCAGATACTGGTATAAGAATGACACCCCCTGTCCCTGGGGTGGTACCTTTACAAAAGGTACATATTTGTAACTAAAAGGGCCATATTAATAACTCAAGGGTACATATTGGTACCTTAAAAGTACAAAAGTGTTCCTCTCAAAATATGTATTAATATAGGTGCTGTTGTAGGTACTAACACTTTTGAGGTACGAATATGGACACTTTAAGTATAAAAGTGTACCTTTTGAAAAAGTACCACCCCAGTGACAGTGTATCTCTGGCTCTGGATGGCCAGTCCTCCACTACACCTTGGTCCTGCATTAATTTCAAAGTGCTACCCAGTACTAAAATAGCAGCTCTATTGACACATTCCTTTCAATAGACAACAAAAGGGTATGCGACTTCTAATGTAAATATCTATGTTTGTTTATTATTTCATGTGCAATACGGTAACATTTTATATTTTTAAATGTAAAATGTTCTGTTGTTAAATTTTAAAAAATTCTCTATAAAAATTAAGTAATAAAAAAAAAATAAAAGCTTAACCAAACTCTAAAGTTTGCATCTTTCTCACGATCGTTTATTTAACCCACAGACCCACTCTCTCACACACAAACCTCATCCTGCTGATTTTCTTTCTCACTCTCTTCTCATTTCATCCTTGACCAGCCAAGAATGGCATAAATGTTTGACGTTGCAATTTTTGACGTTGCAGCATCTCTCCTCATTCTCAGTTTCCGTCTCTGTTTTCCCATTGACAGGCATCCATATGACCATTTGCATCCAGGTGAAATAGGAATGCCTTGTTTACCATTTCAAAACCCTACGCACGCCTTCCCATAAATACATTTCCATCAGTCTCTCCTCAGATAAGACTTCTGGAGGCCTATCCTCATTTTTTTCTCCCTCTCTTTCTCCCTATCGCTGTGTGTCTCTCTCTCTTTTTCAGGTGAGGTGGTTTTTCACAATGCTTTCTATTCACGTCAAACACATTTCGAATACAGCTCAGATTTCCTCTACAAACCCACTGCAAGGACGCAGAGCTGTGCATGAAAAAGAGGAGGACCAGCTCTGCGATATTATCCCCCTTCTTTATTGTAAGCCTAAAAAACATGTCCACTAAGACAGCGTATGTACGCCAAACGTCAATATGCGACAAAACCACTTTGTTTCTATTATAGTTAAGTGAGCTGTCTACGTTAAATGCGCAGCCACTTTGTAACATGCCAGCTTTACTTCTATTTTTCATGTCCTGCACAGCCACTTCAGACTCTTTTTGTTTTGCTTGTCATTTTTTTGCTGCTGAAAGAAAATGATTTCATGTACAAACCAGAGCGCATGTGCAGTCACACAATTTATTGAAACAAATACAGATTCACTTTTAAAACGGGAATGTCTGGAATAGCATGGATCTATCTATCTATCTATCTATCTATCTATCTATCTATCTATCTATCTATCTATCTATCTATCTATCTATCTATCTATCTATCTATCTATCTATCTGTCTGTCTGTCTGTCTGTCTGTCTGTCTGTCTGTCTGTCTGTCTGTCTGTCTGTCTGTCTATCATCTGTCTATCTATCTGTGTCTGTCTGTCTGTCTGTCTATCTATCTATCTGTCTGTCTGTCTGTCTGTCTGTCTGTCTATCTGTCTGTCTATCTATCTATCTGTCTGTCTGTCTGTCTGTCTATCTATCTATCATCTGTCTATCTATCTAGCTATCTGTCTGTCTGTCTGTCTATCTATCTATCATCTGTCTATCTATCTATCTATCTATCTATCTATCTATCTATCTATCTATCTATCTATCTATCTATCTATCTATCTATCTATCTATCTATCTATCTATCTATCTATCTATCTGTCTGTCTGTCTGTCTGTCTGTCTGTCTGTCTGTCTGTCTGTCTGTCTGTCTGTCTATCATCTGTCTATCTATCTGTCTGTCATCCGTCTATCTGTATGTCTGTCTGTCTGTCTGTCTGTCTGCCTGCCTGTCTGCCTGTCTGTCTGTCTGTCTGTCTGTCTGTCTGTCTGTCTGTCTGTCTATCTATCTATCTATCTATCTATCTATCTATCTATCTATCTATCTATCTATCTATCTATCTATCTATCTGTCTGTGTCTGTCTGTCTATCTATCTATCTATCTATCTATCTATCTATCTATCTATCTATCTATCTATCTATCTATCTATCTATCTATCTATCTATCTATCTATATACATACACTCAGAAAAAAATACAAAAGCTGTCTCTGAAGTTTCCTTTTGTACTTTACTGGTGTATAATGCACTCTCAGAAAAAAAAACACACGGTGGTACAAATAATGTTCCTTGGGGAACAATTTTGTACCTTTGTAAAAATTGTACCTTTTATGGTACAGAAAAGGGCTCTTATGATACTGTTCTGTGCCTTTTATGGTACAACTGAAATTGAGGTACACAATTGTTCTCATATAAAAGTACAAAAGTGTTGAACAACTTCTTTTTTTTATTACATTATCTATGAAAATAAATATTACAGGAAAGGCAAAGTGATTTTATGAATAATTTTTATATTACAGTTTTTCTCCATTCGTTTGGTGCATTTCTTGAAACAGAAATTACATTCTCAAAATTCTAAGATCATTTGGCAAAACTGTGTTACAGTTTAGCACAACACTATAGCTCACTTGCAAAAACTCATATCTTTCCAAAAACAGTTGACTCATGCATCAAAACTAAATTCTGTCCCCATATAAAAAGTCATTGCCACAAAAATGGCAAATATTCTTCTCAATTGCTTTGGATTATTTCTTTAAACAGACATTTTCAACACTCTTGGTCCTTTTGCCAAAGTAATGTGGATGGTTCAGCACAACATCATAGTTCACCTGCAACAGCTCGTACCGTTCCCAAAACAGTTCACTTCTGTGTCAAAACTAAATTTCCTTCTCATTTAAACAGTCAGAGCCCCCCAAATGCTTTGTCCCTTTAGCATTGTGTAAGCACTGCAAGTCAAAATGTTTAGATGTTTTGTCACTATGGCAAAGAACCACTAAAATATCCCACATGTCCACCTTACAGTCTTATCCCAGTCCTTTATTGACAATGGTTACTGTACTGCTTTTGTCTAGCTAACAGAATACAATTGTGTATAGAACTGAAAAAAAAATAGGATTTTAGTTTAAGAGGAGCCTCCAAGGTTTGACGTCACACATTGCATAAGGAAATTGTAACCATTATCAGTCACACACAAAGTAATTTCCATACATCAGAATGAAACAAAACATACTGTAATATAAACACACAAACAAAAAAACATTGCAAATTATATGCAGCTTACTGTGCTGGTCATCTGACGTGTTAAATTCCTCCTTTGTTTGTCAAGTTCTAGTTTCACCTGACTTTGTTGATGTAATACAGTTTTTCTTGTTTGCTTTGACCTGGTTAAAGAAACTAGGGTAACACTTTAGAATAACTATCCGTTATAACTAGTTAATAGACGATTAATAAACTGTTAGTTAACAAGTTATAAATGACTTGTTAAACAAAAGTTAATAGTTTGTTAATTATTTACAACTGTACCTTATAGATGGCTAATAGATAACTCACAAGCCGTTAGTTGACAAGTTGTAAATGACTTCTTAACTGTATTTTAATTATTTATAACTATACCTAATAAATTAGTAATAGATCATGAACAAGCTGTTAGTAAATAACTTAATAAAGGCTTGTTAAGTATCAGTTAATAGTGTATATATGTTATTGGGACGTTATTCTAAAGTTGCAGCTATTCTTCATTTATTAACTGTTAGTAAATGAGGAATAGTTGCAACTTTAGAATAACACCCCAATAACATGCTTAAGCTAATAACTAACACTTAACTATTATATTTACTCACACTTTACAGATCAGTTGTTCACCCTATAATAACACCAGTGAAACTTTTTTATTAGACCACTGGTGTAATTTTAAATTTTTATTTATTTTGTTTTCATGTTTAGCACTTCATGGGTTTGTATTCTTGCATACTGCTGTACTGCCATGTCATGGTTCAGTATGTGTGTTTCTATACATTAAAGACAACTTTTAACATTTCATCTGTGGAGTTTCTTTGGTAAAACACAGCACACAGAAAAGCCTATAAGTGGAACAAGGTTTAGAATCAAACATTTTATATTTTAAATATTACATCAAATTTCTGTAGCTTGAACTTTTTTCCATCCATTTGCTGTTCTACAAGGATTCATTGGTATTAGTAGATGGTTAACAAACGATGAACAACTCTCGTCTGTAAAGTGTGAGTAAATATAATAGTTAAGTGTTAGTTATTAGCTTAAGCATGTTATTGGGACGTTATTCTAAAGTTGCAACTATTCCTCATTAACTAACAGTTAATAAATGAAAAATAGCTGCAACTTTAGAATAACGTCCCAATAACATATACACACCATAACTGATACTTAACAAGTCTTTATTAAGTAATTTACTAACAGCTTGTTCATGATCTCTTAAAAATTTATTAGGTATAGTTTTAAATCATTAAAATACAGTTAAGAAGTCATTTACAACTTGTCAACTAACGGCTTGTAAGTTATCCATTGCCCATCTATAAGGCACAGTTGTAAATAATTAACAAACTATTAACTTTTGTTTAACAAGTCATTTATAACTTGTTAACTAACAGTTTATTAATCGTCTATTAACTAGTTATAACGGATAGTTATTCTAAAGTGTTACCGAAACGAGATTCAACTTCATTTTCATTATCACTATCCCAGCAGAGCAAAAGACAGGTCTTGCAAATGTGTAAACCCTCTCATTGGATTGACACATTTTTCCCACCATTTTCCAAAACTCTAATTGTTTTAGCTATGGTAACCAAACAGAAACCATCTATTCCTAACAATTAGAAACTACCAAGATCAGTATGAATTCACTGAAGCACCGGTTTGACACTCTCACACAAATCTTCATTTACCAATCAGTCTGCAAACATTGAAAATGGTGGAAGGTCTGTGTTGTTCTGTGACAGCATGGATGGAGGAGGTCAATAGTGGCTATGTGCCATACTCCCAAAAGATTTGACTGTATATTGGTTTACATGCGTTTTCTCATATATTTACAGTATTTAATTACTTTTGTCGTTTTTTTTATTTATTATTTGTTTACAGCATTTCAGTTTTCAGCCACAGTTTGAAAAATGTCATGAATTCAAAATAAATTTAAATCAAAGCATTTGTAACGAAGTGGCTGACACAGAGGGATCAATTTGCAATGGTTTTATTAAACACAGTTTAATAAACAATAGCACACAGATGTTGTGCGTGCGCAAACTCACATCAAACACAGTAGTATGTATTCGTTGGGCTGGCGGCAGGTGATGAGTACCACGATGAGTATCAGGAATGAGTATGCAGGCATGGGTAAGAGGCAGGCTGCTAGTATCAGAGTCGGTAAGCAAGCTAGAGTTAGGGATGGCTGACGTGAAACTGACGTTTCGACACAGTGTCGAGATCCCGAAGCGCAAGTGTTTCGAAACACTGTACCGAAGCATGATCCGAAACACCCAGGTCACGTGACTAAAGTGTTTCGAAACACTTGGTCACGTGACAAAAGCGATTCAAAGCATCGATCATTTCAGAGGCGTTTCAAGACCCGGAGAATCTGCATTTCACTGGCATGATCTTTAATAAGTCTCCGTCTTGTATGGCCTAGTGGACCGTGCGTGTGCACTATGATATTGTATTTCAAATTTATTTTGGGTTCGACTCTCGACTATTACAAATACTCCAAAATCATGATTTTATGTATTTTAATCATGTTACTGTTTTATGGTGTAGCCTAGATAGGATACAGCTGCGGATACACCATCAATTTAGCATCATTTTTGTAACACTGTAAAACAATAATTCATATTTTTACAGTACTGTGATGGGTTTAGGTTTTGGATAGACGTTAATAAAATACAATGGGAAATTTAATTAATAATATAAATAATTATTGTTAACTTCTGGCCACAACTGTATCTGATCTAGTAACAACCCTGTTATATGAACAAAATACAAATTTATTTACAAATGTTTATTCGTATGTCAGAGCAATGTTGAACAAAACGATACAATAACAAAGCGTTACCAACTGGTAGTAAAGCATTTCAACACACTTGTGCCAGTCTGGATTCGAACCCATTATTCCCGCATGATAGTCACGTACTCTAACCGCTCGACTAAACCATCTGATGATTCAAGGCTAAAAAGTGGGGTTTGCTACATCAATTTGCTCAACTGTTCTTTGCTGAAGCTGTTTCAGTGAAATACAGATAAGATGACCACTAGGTGTCACCGTAGAGTGATGTTTCGAAACGTTTCGAAGCTTCGACACATTTGCTTCGATAGTTTCAGTGTTTCACGAAGCCTCGCTTTGCCCACCACTAGCTAGAGTTCAAAGGCTGGTGGCTAGGATCAAAGTCGGGATTCAGGCTGAAGTACAAGGTAGGCAGCAGGCTAGACTGGGTCAGTAAACGAAGTAGGATCACAATGGGAAAGCAGGCAAGGATGGGAACGCTCAGTAGTGTTAGCCGGGGCAGAACAAGACTTCGCAATGAGGCTGTGTGTGTGTGCTGCTTATAAGTGTGTGGAGAGTGATTACTGGATGCGCTTCAGGTGTGTCGGCAATCAGTGTAAGTGGATGACGTAATGTCAATAGTCCGGTGATGGTGACCTCTGCTGGTCAGCGAGGGGAATGACTGGGACCGAGTCGGTGACACCTCCACTCTTTCTGCAACAAGCTAGTCATTTATCTACCTAACTTAATCTTACTTATCAAACAAACCATTGATTCACTAGCTTCTCTGAATGGTATTAGAGTAGTAGAATATAGCCTAAGGTGGATATACAGTATAGAGTTTTGCAAAAAAAAAAAAAAAAAGTTATGTTATGTTATGTTATGTTATGTTGTGCACGTTCTGGCCAAATCTGACTCAGAATCATGTTGTGATTAATCAAACTTTGTATATACTATTCCATATACTAATGATGTATTGTTTTTTTAACCAATTTAAGATGTTTGACAATGTTAAGATAAATATGTTGCATTTTGGCTTGGTTTTTGACTTATTTATGAGCTATATATGGACATAAAGTTAAATAAAAATATCCTGGATTTAAAAATATATTGTGTCTAGCCTTCACTGAGCTCAAGTAATAGTTTAATATATAAACATTGTGACTTAACTTGACTGTTGATGTTTTAAATGATAATTTCAAATAGCCAACATTTCTCAAAATGAATATATCTCGTTTTGCTACGAATGTCTTCGAATATATTTCATATTTCTAAAGGTGCTGTTGTAATGCATACATAAAACAAAAATGTATTGAAAACATGAAGAAATGATTTGTAAAC
This sequence comes from Danio rerio, assembly GCF_052040795.2. Taxonomy (NCBI): domain Eukaryota; kingdom Metazoa; phylum Chordata; class Actinopteri; order Cypriniformes; family Danionidae; genus Danio; species Danio rerio. The sequence continues at coordinate 35,466,113 of NC_141037.1, forward strand.
AAAACATGAAAAGACCAGACAACAGCTGAAATCTCCCAGCAGTTAGAAAACAAATCTGCTCCTTGTCAGTGTAAATTAGTGTAAAATAATATTAGCTGTAATTAATATCAATCCCAACACCTACATTAGCAGGATGATGAAAGAGGCGTCTTGAAGCTGTCATTATTAAATAAGGCTTTTATACAATTCAATAGTTCAGTTCCTTCTCCTCGTGTCTCCATATACAGTATATATTTAATATCTTTTACTCATTTGGGTTTATATTCAGCTTTTAAATTATGTATATTTTTAGTAGGGGATTGAAATGTTTTAAATCCACCAACTTTCAAAACACAATTATTTAATTTATTTATGTTTTTTTTTTTTAAAGATGGATAACTTTTAAATATATTTTAACCAATTAAATAGAGAATTTGGATACTGACTATTGTTAATAAATGAATATGTTTTTGTGTGTGTGTGTGTGTGTGTGTGTGTGTGTGTGTACTTTGGAGGTTTGGGGGTACTTTGGGGTCTTTTCTTTTTTATTTCTTTTGTATGGAACGGCAATCGTAGGCCTCATTAATCCACTAATAAGCAGAACAGTGTTCATGTATGAAGGAGAGATCTTGTCCACTAGAAGCTAGATAAATAGAACAGTAAAACTCCTTGTATTTTCTGTAGTCATTCAGCTAGTACCAAATGAAGAGTAACATCTGCTGGCCTTTAGGTAATGTTACTCTGTTCCCCCTGGTGTATGGAAATTATAATTAACTTTATATGAAAGCAAGCAGCTATAAAAGACAGAATCTGCTGGATCTGGAGCACACTAAAGGTAGTCATCTCATAAATGAACTGCATTTGACTGAAGGAGTGCTAGGGAATGATGGAGGTTCAGGTCCTGGGATGTTCGTCAGTAATGAAATTTATAAGATGGAAATGTGTGTGTGGGACGTCAAGAGCGCACTCTGGGCAGGCTTCGGTCAACTGTTTGTGTGCCTGTGTTTGATGTATAGCCCCTGCCACCATAGAATTGCCCGCAGTGCCTGCCGCAACTGATCATTGCATTAAATTGGCACTGGAAGCAAGGAGCAAAGACCCCTGGGAAATTAGCCAGCCACAATTCACCTTGACCCAATAGGCCACTCGTTCACTCTCACTCACACTGGTAAAATTGCGCACGAGCGTTAACGCGGGTTGTATGAACATGTCATATTTTCTGGCAAGGGTTGTGCTAATGTGTCCCTCTCTCTGTCCTCCAGGTTACCTGATGGTCAAGCCGATGGTGGTCCGGGAGCTGTGGGTAAATTACGTAACCTTGAAGAACAGCTGATAAGAGCTAAGGAGAAGATCAACTCTTATCGCAGTCTCCCTGCTGATGGTATGTAAATTGATACATATTTATCTAACTGAAGGGACATTGTAGAGTTTTGTTGTTGTGAAATTGGGATATAAAACTAACTAAACAATAGGGAATTTGTGTTGTATATTGATAAATAAATCTGAAAAAAAAATGAATTTTAATGTTTTAAGTGAAAAGGTAGAAAAAGAATGTATACTACTACTAAAAATAATAATGATAATAATAATAATTGTAGTAATAGTAATAATAATGGTTTTAGTAATAATAGTAATAATAAAAATAATAATCATTCATTCATTCTCTTGACGGCTTAGTCCCTTTATTAATCCGGGGTCGCCACGGCGGAATGAACAGCCAATTTATCCACCACGTTTTTACGCAGCAGATGCCCTTCCAGCCGCAACCCATCTCTGGGAAACATCCACAAACACTCATTCACACTCATACACTACAGACAATTTTAGCCTACCCAATTCACCTGTACTGAATGTCTTTTGACTGTGGGGGAAAACGGAGCACCCGGAGGAAACCCACGCGAACGCAGGGAGAACATGCAAACTTCACACAGAAACACCAACTGACCCAGAAGAGGCTCAAACCAGCGACCTTCTTGCTATGAGACGACAGCACTACCTACTGCGCCACTGCATCGCCCAATAATAATAATAATAATAACAACAACATCATTGATAATAACAATAATAATAATAATTGTTGTAGTAGTTATAATAATAATACTCTTATTATTCAAAAAAGGTAATGATTCGCACTCAAGTAATTTCTTTGTCATTTTTTTTTTTTCTTACATTCTATGGGTGATTACCCGATTATTCGGCACACTGCCTTTCTCAGGGTAAAACTTAATGAGTTTGATGGAGGGTTTTTTTGCGGTGCAGTCTTTGGTGTACAGGGAGAAGAGCAGTGGGGAGAGAACACATCCCTGGGGGGCACCAGTGCTGATGGTGCGGCTGTCGGATGTGATTTTGCCCATTCTGACTAGCTGTTGTCTGTCAGAAAGCTGGTGATCCATTGACAGACAGAGCTAGGCAAAGGGAGCTGGGTCAGTTTGTATTTGAGCAGTGATGGAACAATGGTGTTAAAGGCAAAACTGAAGTCCACGAAGAGAATCCTTGCGTAGTTCCCTGGTTTGTCCAGATGTTGTAGGGTATAATGCAGTCCCATGTTGACTGCATCATCCACAGACCGGTTTGCTCTATAGGCAAACTGTAGGGGGTCCAGCAAGGGTCCAGTGATGTCCTTCAGATATGCCAGCACTAGTCTTTCGATTGACTTCATGGCTACAGATGTTAAGGCAATAATAACTTGTAATATATTAATAATAATAAAAACTTTTATAATAATAACTTGTAATAATGATAACAACTTTAATAATAATAATTAAAAATATTAATAATTAAAAATAATAATAATAATGGTTAAAAATAGTTAATAAGATAATAATAGTTTTAAAATAATATTAATAATAATAACAACTCATAGTAATAATAATTATAGTTATAATAATATTTAAAAAACAATAACAGTTATTTTAATAATAATAATAATAATTGTAATAATAATAATAATAATAATAATAATAATAATAATAATAATAATAATTATTATTATTATTATTATAGTAATAATAATTATAATTATAATTTTCCCAGTGATGGTAAGGGCATCCGCTTCTTAAAACATGTGCTGGATAAGTTGGTGGTTCATTCCGCTGTGGTGACCCCTGATTAATAAAGGGACTAAGACAAAAAGAATATGAATGAATGAATAAATGAATATAATAGTAATAATAATAATAATAATAATAATAATAATTGTTTTGTAATAATAAAAATATAATAGTGATAATAATGTTGATGATGATCAAAATGATGATAATAATACTAATAATAATAATAATTATTATTATTATTATTATAAATTATTTATAATTATAATAATAAAATTGAGTAACTTAAAAAATATAACTGAATTATTTATTATTTAATATTATTAAATATATTTACTTTTATTATTTATTTTTACTATTAGAAAATATATTTTAATTTTATTTGTTCAAATATAAAACCAATAACTCATCCAGTCCAAACCACAATTCTTGAAGAAACCTTTTCCATATTTAGCTTTTTATCCCTTTGGGCATGTTTCTAAACATGCCCAAAGGGAGGTTTTGTCAGATTTAATAAACCTCTGGCTATCCTGAAATTAAAGTAAAAACCACACATACACTCACACACACATTTGAGTGTGTGGCAGTGTGTGAGCACTGACAGATCATCTTCAGATTGCTGTTAATTCTGAGTGAAGGAAGTATGAAACGTGTCAAATTAATAAGAACATTTTAATATGGATGAAAAGTGTGTGCGTGTGTGTGTGTGTGTGTGTGTTTGTGCGTGCGTGCGTGCGTGCGTGCGTGTGTGTGTGTGTGTGTGTGTGTGTGTGTGCAGTGAAGGACGTTCGCATCACAACAGGGAGCCTGGATAAATCGTCCTCCAGCCACCCTTTGCCTTCTGTCTTCACTGACACACACATATATACAGTGGCCTCGAAAAATCATTAGACTCTTAAGATACACTTAAAAAGAAATGTCATTATATATTTTTCATTTCATATATATATTATTTAACTTATGTTTAATACTGTATATGTTCCAGCAGAAGATCCAGAAATGCTGGTTCATTTACGATGCTATTAAGATTTAACCCTGTCCTGAGTCCTCTATAATAACCCTGAACACACGCACACACAAACCTCTATGAGTGGTTTCTAGGTCAGCAGCTCTAATAGTATTGCAGTGAATGATCTTTTGAGAGAAGACACTAGAGGAACATTATACACAGAGGATCACAGCAGTGTGCTGGATTGTCTTACGGCTGCTGATACCCTTATTGAATGACACTGCTTTTTAATCCCAGGCACATCTTTGTTCTCCCTGTTACGCACATACATAAGACACACAAACTACAGGAACTCGCACATACTTTTATATGATCAGCAGGACGCATCAATAATTTAGTGATGTATGCGATACCTGCTGTACTGAATGAATACAGTTCCTTGAATGCTGTTTGTTCTGTCTCCAGCTGTGCTGAAATGAGTTTTTTAACCCTCTGGCTCTGTTTGCATGGCAGTCAAAAATGACCCTTTATTTTCTAACTGAAATAGTTCAGTCAAGCTAATGTTGTATATTTTTGTTTAGTACTTTTTTATTATTTTAATGTGAACCTGCTAAACACTTTTTCAGCAAACTGAATAGAAAAAGTTTTAAAACAAATAGGAATAAATTGAATTTCAAAAAGTATGGCACGTTAGCTCAGTGGTTAGCAATGTCACCTCATGGCAAGGTGTCTTTGGTTTGAGTCCCGGCTGGGTCAGTTGGCATTTCTGTGTGGAGTTTGCATGTTCTCCCTGTGTGCTTGTGGGTTTTCTCTGGGTGGAGTAAGGGACTAAGACAAAAAGAAAATTAACGAATGAATGCATTTCAAAAAGGGAGAAGCAGTGGTGCAGTAGGTAGTGCTGTGGTCTCACAGCAAGAAGGTTGCTGGGTCGCTGGTTCGAGCCTTGGCTCAGTTGGTGTTTCTGTGTGGAGTTTGCATGTTCTTCCTGCATTTGCGTGGGTTTCCTCTGGGTGTTCCAGTTTTCCCCACAGTCCAAAGACATGCGGTACAGGTGAATTGGGTACACTAAAATGCCCGTAGTTTATGAGTGTGTGTGTGTGGATGTTTCCCAGGGATGGGTTGTGGCTAAAAGGGCATCCGCTGTGTAAAAACCTGCTGGATAAGTTGGCGCTTTGCTCCGCTGTGGCGATAAAGGGACAAAGGGACTAAGCCGACAAGAAAATAAATGAATGAATGAATGATTTTCAAAAATATAAATTATTGTGAATCTATTTTTTTTTCAAATGTAAAAAAACATCAATCTGAATATAACCAAATTCAAACTTGTGTCAAATTTTAGGTAAAAAAAAACGTTCAATACTGTAATAGTCATTAGCTAAATGAAATTAGTTTCTTATTCATTTAAAGCGTGTTCATTTTGACCAAGAGAATCTGAATCTCATGTCAATACAATACAGGACAAAGAGGAACCAAACTCAACCAAACTAATGACAAACCAAACCAGACACAGGTGAACATAATCAGTCAATCAAAAAAAAAAAAAAAACTACTACAGTATATCAATGAAAACTAGGGCTGCACTGAAAAGAAGATTCTGGGCCAAAACAGAAAAATGTTTCAAGCACTTGGCCCCAAAAAAATAAAAAATTCTAAATAAAAGTTATGTTCCTATTGGCTTAGTCTCTTTATTAATCTGAGGTCACCACAGCGAAATAAACAGTCAACTTATCCAGCATCTGTTTTATGCAGCGAATGCCCTTTCAGCCGCAACCTAACACTTGGAAACACCCATACACTCTTGCATTCACACACACACACAGACACTACGGCCAATTTAGTCCATTCAATTCACCTATAGCGCATGTCTTTAGACTGTGGAGGAAACTGGAGCACCTGTAGATCCATGTTAACATGGGGAGAACATGCAAACTCTACACAGAAATGCCAACTGACCCAGCTGAGGATTGAACTAGCGACATTCTTGCTGTGAGGCGATCGTGCTACCCACTGCACCATCGCGATGCCCCGTTTTGTTACAAATAGTTGTTATTTTTTGCAAATAATATAATTTTGTACGAATTTTTAATTTTATATTAATAAAAAAACAAATGCCAATAAAACAGCCAAATTTACTGACAGTAAAGGGGCGCAATTTTACCAGTGTTACCATGACTGCACAGTAGCAGTATTGTGAGCAGCAGGAACACGTATACTACATAGAAATATCATATCGGCACATTATTTGAGTGGACTTTTTTTTTTTTAAATATATCATTATTAAAATTTATATATATATATATATATATATATATATATATATATATATATACATGTGTGTGTGTGTGTGTGTGTGTGTGTGTGTGTGTGTGTGTGTGTGTGTGTGTGTATATAAATTATTAATTATTATATATTTTAATTGTTCTTTTATTTAAAAAACTTGTAGTATATTTTATTCAACACCTCTACTTTAATTTCATCAATGCTGGAATCCTGTTTATACTTTATATTTTGTAAAAAGCATGATAATTGTTTTCAAACACTTTTAATTAACAGAATGTTCAAATAATAGTGTATTATAAAAGTGTTTACTGTCACTAGTTGAAGTAAGTGCATGCTTGTTGAACTCAATTTTATTTTTTTACTGACTTACTGACCCCAAACCTTTTAACAGTTTTGTTTTACATTTTTTTTACTCCACTTAGGAAAAAAAGAACAACAAAAACAATAATCATTGGGGAAAAAAGAAGATACATTGTCTATCTGATGACAAGTGAAAAAGGTTGATGAAGTTAACAGCCAATGGCAGTAGGCAGGACATAAACTGATGCTAATTCAATTGTTTTATGTTTGCCTCTTACCTTTATTAGTTGGTAAAACGTACATGTTTACGTTTTGTTATATACTGTATGTATTTGTGTATGCATATCTATGCAGAGGTTTATATATGTGCCTATGTGTGTAAATATATGTATGTATTTGTATGTATATTTGTAAATTGTACTATAGGCTACTTTTATGCATCATGAATTTAGTTGCCTCTGGCGTCAAATAAAGTGTTAACTAACCAACTTTCACATTGTTAGGGATCATCATCTCTGAAATAACTCTTGAATGTTTGTATTATGCATGTGTGCAGGCCCAGGAAAGGATCATGAAGAGTTAAGGAGGAAGGTGGAGAATGGTGTGAGGGAACTGTGGTATTTTGTGCGCAGCGAAGTGAAGAAACTGCCGCTGATGGAGACTGGAGCAATGCATAAACATGTCGACACACTCATGCAGGACCTGGGACATCAGCAGAGGTTACACACACAACACACTGTGTATACATAAGCAATTCACTCATATAGACATTTTGTCCAAGACAGTCATTCATTTTCCTTTGACTTACTTCCTTATTCATTAGAGGTCGCCATAGAAGAATGAACCGCCAACTTTTCAGGCTTAGGTTTTATGCAGCAGATGCCCTTCCAGCTGCAACCCAGTACTGGGAAACACTCATACACCCATATCACATTCACACCCACTCATACACTACAGCCAATTTAGCTAATCTAATTGACCTATAGTGCATGTCTTTGGACTGTGGGGAAAATCAAAGCACCCAGAGGAAACCCACACCAACACAGGGAGAACATGCAAACTCCACACAAAAAATGCCAACTGACCTAGCCGGGACTCGAACCAGCGACCTTTTTGCTGTAAGGCGACAGTGATAACCACTGAGCCATCGTGCCACCCTTGTCCAATACAGTGTTTGGTTATAAGTTTAGTTTTTACATGAATATTCCTGGTGCTATGATGCAAAAATTTCGACATAATATCTCCAGTTTTCAGTGTTATGTAATTAATTAGCAATCCTAATATGGTGATTTGGTGGTGAAAGAAGCTTTTCTTACTGCATTATTTAGAACAAGAAATGTTTGACATTGTACATGTCTTTAAAATCACTTTTCATCAAATGAATAAAATCTTGCTAAAAAAAAATTAAGAATGCCCTTTTAAACATTCCTAGTATGTCCTTTACATGCCCTAAGCTTTCAGTATAAGTGCTTACATTTTGTATTTATAGTCATCATGTGGGATTGATTTTTAGGAATATATTTTTCCTTTCTGAAGTCCAGATTTTTATAAACATATGGAGCATTTTGTCCACTCATAAATACTTAATAAGTAAATAATTGGATCAATTTCCCACTCTGAACCACTCTGGCTGTTAATTATGGAATTAAATAAACATCAAACACAACAGCTGCTGTAAAAAAAAATATGGAGATGTCATTGCCTAAACATTCAGTTAGTATACATCTGAAATGATTGGCCAGTCTCTCATTTACATCTTCATTACCCCAATAACTCAAATGACTTGAAATAGAATATAATTAAATGAAAAAAGATGAATTAACTACAGCTGCTTTTCATCCTTGTTTTAATTAGCTGAGACGTCAAAACATTTTACTGTACAAATGAACAGATAACTGTTTAATACTTTTAAGTCCGGGCATAGTAGAAGAATACTTGGTACTCATGCATGCACACTTCACATCATTTAATCAAATCTTGGTGAAAAATGTAAGATTGTCCTTTAAATTTTTCTTTTAGTGTTTTCTTTACATGCCTTAAGCTTTCGATAAAACAATGTACATGTTGTATTTATAGTCCCCTGTAGAACTTATTTTTAGTACATTATTATTCCTTTTTGGGTTAACATTTGTATAAACCTATACAGACAAATACAGCATTTTGTCTATTAATAAGCTCAATGAAATAATTAGATCAATTTCCCACTCTGAACCACTCTAGCTGTTAATTATGGAATCCAATAAACATCAAACACAACAGCTGCTGTAATAAATACGGAGATGTCATTGCCTAAACATCCAGCTAGTATACATTTGAAATGATTGGCCAGTCCCTTTAGAGTAGTGGTCCCCAACCTTTGGGAGGTAAGTGTGCATAGATTGCTAGGCGACCAGCAACGTTTTTTTCGAGACAGTGGCTGTTTCGAATTCCAAGAGTGCTGAGAATTGACTTGCGTTCTCGTGGAGACCGGTTTTGCCAGGTTACCTATGAAGAACTAACTCGGGAGACGGCGAGAACACAGAACACATCATCTGAGAAATGAGATGCTGCGTTCTTCCTGATGGTCACGTGACTTTCACATATTTTTAAGAGTAAATTATTTAAAGGTTTCAGCATTCATACAACGATTTATTGTTTTTTCCCCTTTTTAATATATAACATGCACAAAAGCCTTACAAATATATGTTGCACAATATAAATAAATCAACATTTAACATGTTCACGTCAATGTTTACTTTTACCATCTACGTTAGGGAAACTCCTGAGATAAATACGCTTTATCTCTGAACTTTAGTAATAAATGTATATAAAATCCCACCTCCTTTATCCCGTCGCAATGATTTCTGGGACATCCTCTACCAAACACACATCCGCGAACTTTCACCCATCCTCCATTCTTGCGGTCTTCAGTTATGCAATTAAACTTTGGTTGATGATGACGTTACACAGAACATGAGGATGCAAGAATGCTGAAGAACGCATATTGAGAAACACCAGTCCTCGCTGCAGCCTGCAGCTTGATGACATACTGGACCGGGTCCACTACATAATGAACGATTGTGTACTGTACATCTCCCCCAACCCTAAAACCAACCGTCACAGTAGTATTGGCAATACCTTAGTTTGACTACTATGTATTGAACCTGGTCCAGTATGTCATCATGATTACAGACTGCATCGGATACAGAGACAGAAGAAATTCTGTTTTTCTCAGAGGATGAAGAGCTGACAAAACATTGCTGCAACTCTGACAAGTTTTATTTATGGACAAAATTTTAAAACGCTGCTGTGTTTGTCTAAGGTAATGACCAAAATGTGTATATTCCATACAAAATATGCTGATTGGTCAGTTCTTGTCACCTCACTTGTGGTGCGCTCGCAGCATACTGAAGATGTTTTTAACTGTGTAGACCTGGAAGACTTGAGTGATTTACTCCCAATATGCATGCACAAGCCCCACACCTCCATTTGAAATAACAAACTTGCCATATCTCCACCAGTTGATCTTCTTACACAGACATGCTGGATTCACCTGATTTATTGACAAATGGGTTGCGGATCCATACCTCTGGCAGTTTGTGGGTCCTTCACTGGGCCTTTTCCCCTTTGCAAAGAAACTTTCCAAAGACGTCTGTTTATTACTCAGTTTGCTAGCTTGTAGGTTAAATTTTGGCACTCAATAACCAAGAGAATATGGTCATTTTTCAAAATAAAAGATTTTTCAAAGTAAAAGATGGCTCACTCAAATAATAGATAACACTTATCTAAATAATTAATGATTTTTTTTCTGCTGCACAGTACCAGTTAATCCACGGGGGTTGTGGACCACTGCTCTAAAGCTCTCATTTACATCTTCATTACACTAATAACTCAACAGACTTAAAATAGAATATAATTAAATGAAAAAGGATGAATTAACTACAGTCTTTATTTAATCAGCAGAGACATCAAAACATTTTATTGTACATGAGAAAAGATGAATAACTGTTGAACACTTTTGAATGCCGGCATAGTAGAAGGTACTCATGGATGCACACTTTACATAATTTATTTTGCACAAGCTCCACTTTCACTTGTCCTAATCATGTGCTACATTTTGATAAACAGAAGAAAAAAAACTCCATCTGTAATCTCTTTTAAACAGCTGTAATCTCATGTGGCAGTAATAGCATTACTGGGGTTTAATGGGTGTGCATGTTTAGATCAGTGTGTTCGCTCACACTTCAGAAAAAAGGCACCCTTTTAATGACGAACAGCCGCTAAAAAATAAAAGTCATTACCAGAACGGTGGTAATTGCGTTGTGTATGATTAGCAATGCATGGGCCAAGCCAACTTCAGTTTGTGACTATAAAGCTAATTCAATATTTTGTTACAAAATGCTGTGTAATTAGCCATAATAAATGGGTTTAATTAGCAGAAACACTGTGATATGGTTGTTCTGAATTTTGTTTTACAATGTTTTTTTTTTATGTGATCTGTAGGTCAGTCATGACAGACCTTTATCATCTGAGCCAGGCGGATGGGGCTGGAGATTGGAGAGAGAAGGAAGCTAACGAACTCTCTGACCTCGTACAGAACAGAATTATGTATCTACAGGTACTGTAAATCATACTTGCTCAGTAATTTTCTCTTTTTATTTCTGTCTTTAAGAAGGTCCAGATGTACAGGAATTTTCAGATTCAATTAGATTCAACTTTATTGTAATTACACATGTAGAGTATTGGATAACGAAATGCATCTATCATCTAACCAGAGTCCAAATAGCAGTATTTGCAGCAAGAATAAGTGAACTAAAGTCAAAAAAGGTTTTGCCTATGCTCAAAATTGGTCCTCTGCTTTAAACTCATCTAAGTGCACTTTTTTGAGACAGGGTATTAAAGATGGAGACAACGCGGTTCATTCAAACCCCATGTTCAAATGCTGCCAGAACCAAGAAGTGAACCACTCAAAGTCCAAATAATAAATATAGTATGTTACAATATACAGATAGAGCTAGTATTATGGATACGAATAAGGTCTATTTATAACTTCTAAGGTTTTACAATAAAATACATAATATACAGATGTACTTACTATAGACTTATAATACAATTTCATTCATTCATTCATTATTTTATCGGCTTAGTCTCTTTATTAACCCGGGTACGCCACAGCAGAATGAACCACCAACTTCTCCAGCAAGTTTTTAAACAGCGGATGCCCTTCCAGCCACAACCCATCTCTGGGAAACATCCACACACACTCATCCACACACACACTACGGACAATTTAGCCTACCCAATTCACCTGTACCGCATGTCTTTGGACAGTGGGGGAAACAGGAGCACCCATCGGAAACCCACACGAACGCAGGGAGAACATGCAAACTCCACACAGAGCCGAGGCTTGAACCTGCAACACATCGACCTTCTTGCTGTGAGGCGAACGTGCTACCCACTCCACCACTGCGTCGCCCTATAATATAATTTAAATTAGACAATCGACGTATGTGCACTTTGGCAGAAAAATATACGATGACATTTTCAGTAGTTTGACTTTAGTCTTTGATGACATTAATGACAACTCTATCATCAAAAAGTTTGCCTTAATCTAGACACCTGGAGAGCAAAACCTCCACAGAACTTGAGTACATATACCTGTCAATTTTCAATTCATTTTGAGCCACATATGCAGATCACCTCTCAAACGAAGGTTTTTAAAATAGTTTTATATGCAGCTTTAGGCAAACAATGCTGTAATTATGAGTGTATTGCAATAGCCATTTTCTTATAAATAGATTTCTATGGGAAAACACTGAATTTGAAAACACTGAAAAAAACTGAATCTGTTTACATTTATATAATTTGCATATTCAGTGAATTTTCAATGTTTTACTACTCTAATACGTAACGCAGCGGTGTCGAAACTCACTCCTGGTGGACTACTGTCCTGCAGAGTTTAGCTCTAACCTAAACAACTAAACCACTTTTCCATAAAGTTGGGCATTGATAAAAATGTATATCTTCATGTGAAAATTATAAAAATAGTAGACAGAGAATTTTTTTGGTATGAATAAAATGTCTGACCTGATTCATTACAAAATGAAAATCAAATCAAGTATTATTGTCTTTTATTAAAATGTATGCATTCGAAATCTAATAAAGGCTCCCGGAGGAGTGTCAGACATTTAAAGGGGTCAATCTTCCCAAAAATAGAAAATTTTAATTGAACCAATGGGAATTTTAATTACAGAAGACTCTTTGATGATTCATAAAAGGACCTACTAGCACGTTAAGAGTCAAAAACACTTTTACAGTAAAACAATAAGAAGGCAGTTAACTGACAATGGAGTGAGATGTGCAGCTTTATTAAATAGAGATTGGTCAGACAGACAGCGGTCAACAGGTACAAACAGTAGCATTAAGGCAATCCAGAAGTGTAGTCAGAAACAGGCGAGTGGTCAGTACAGGCAGCAAAACAACATTAACAAGAAAACAAGACAAGGGATCAAAGAACACAGTAAGACATGGCAAGACAAGAAAACAAGGCTCTGCAATGTGTTTGTCAACATAAGCAGTCTAAATAGTCTATGTAATCAGTCTTAGATCAGCTTCCAGCTGTGTGTATGGAATCAACAGTGATTCCAGAACAGGCGTGTGCAAGGTGCACAACGGGATATGTAGTTCATAAAGTGACAGAAATGTAGTTTGGGTGAAGGTGCATGTTTATACCAGCAATCTGCAAGCCTGGGTCCCTGGTGATCATGACAAGCACAAAATTGATAACTTTAGCTTCTGAAGTGAAGTGAAGCGAAGCAAAGTGAAGTGAAGTGAGCTTTTGTCAAGTATGGTATTACCCACACATTTTGACCATGAAGTTAAAGCACAAACACACAGCATACACTGGGGCAGCTATTGCTTCCAGCACCCGGGGAGAAATTAGGGGTTAGGTGCCTTGCTCAGGGGCACCTCAGCTGGGTATCGAAGATGGAAAGAGTTTGTTTTCTTCACTCGCCCTATCTTCAATTCCTGCTGGGACTGGGAATCAAACAAGCATAACGCATTGGTAACACCGTTCATTGTTTGTTCATGTTAGTAAAAATATAAACTATAAAGTTAACTACATGTCCTGTATTGCACACAAGTGTTACCCGTATGTAGGCCCAGACAAAATCTGCTCTGATTTTGAGAGTGTCATATCTAAAAACTTAATATATGGGGGGAAAAAAAAAACCTTTTTAATTTTTTTTATTTTATGTAAAAAATAATATACTGTTTGAAATACAACCTGAAATTAAACAGAATTTTAAGACATTTAAAGACCAGATGTCCAGATTACCAGATGTCATATTGGACATACAAGAATAACGTTTTTTGCTTTTATATCAATGTTTGTACTGTGCAATTCCTCACAGTAAAACACATTTTCCTGGATTGTCCAGTTTTTAATGATTCCAGAAGGCTTCTTTATCAAATAAACATTTTTAGCAAAGTGACAAAGGGAGGAAATATTTTAGAATTTTTATTATGTATTAGCTTTAAAAGTCTTATTTAATTTATCTATTTATTGGTATGTCGATTTTTTTATTGTATATTTATTATTGAAAAGTTCTTGCCATAAAAATAGCCTTGGTTGCTGACATGTAATGTATTTTTTATTTAATGCCATTTTTATTTAATGTTTACAATGCAAATCAGATTAGATCCACTTATTTGGTAAACAAAGCAAGTCTCTCATATAATATATCAACTAAGAGGAGGAAAATATTACTTTACAAACTGTACTGTAGATAAATTATAAGAACACTTTCATTTTTGTCTATAATTATACTGCAATCCTTTTTTTAAAAAACTGCATAAATATAAAGGGGGGCTAAAAATCTGTAGATTTCTGTGCACGTAGATTCCATGTGGACCTACCATTATTTGAAATTGTGAATAAGTTGGTGTGTGGAAGTGACAAACGAACAAGTTATGGTAACACTTCAGTTTAGGTCACAATTCATGCTATTAACTAATGGCTTATTACCTGCCCAATATTAAGATATTAACTGCTCATTAGTAGTTATAAAGTATGAAATTATTCTGCATCTCTAATCCTACCCAAACCTAAACCCAACTTCTATCTTACTAACTATTAATAAACAGCTAATTAGTAGTTTATTAAGCTAGTAGCATTACCATTGTGAAGGATAGTAGCATCTGTGTGCAAGTCCAATATGAACTAAGGATAGCTGATGTTGTACTGCAGCTTCTTTTGTTTAAAGGTAACTGTGTAGTTACTAGTGCAGTGAAAATCTGTTTGCTAATTGTAAACACACATGAACACATTAGTGCATTGAATGACTTTACGTTTTTGTGAGCTAAACTAGGTTTTTTTGTACTAAACATTGTATCAGTTGATGAAATATGCCTATTTTCTGTAAATTTAAGCAGTCCCATAAAACTTTAGTATTTCCGTTGTATTCCTTGGCCACAACTGCTGGTATTTTTCTGTAAATTTAACAGATTTTTTTTAACAGTGTAAATAAATTAAAGCTAAATTATAAATGTTGTGTTGATTGAACTAAACAACATTACATTACCTTTATGTAGCTAATTTAAGTTTACTCAAATAAATATTCTTTCTTTAAGGAAACTTAACTCGGTTACAAGGAACCTGTTGACATAAAAAAACTTAATTAAAGCCAACATATAATTTTTTGAGTGTAGTTAATAGTTTGTTAAAACTGTGAATTCTGACCTAAAGTGAAGTGTTACCAAAAAACAAAATAATTCACAACCTGTCATGATCACCAGCGATCCAGCCTGTGCAGATAAACGCACAGCATTGCATAGAACTACAAATCTGCCATTAAATGGATATAAGATCCAGTCATGCACCACTCACACACCTGACCTAGATCCCCATGATTGCAGAAGCTACTGATGTACTGATTACTTGGATTATTTATACAGCACACACACGCTTGAGTGCTGAGTCTTCTGTAATGTGAAGTGACACTGACAACAGGGGTGCGGATCCAGACGCAGGTTTATTTAGCAGAATGGTCAGGCTAGCAATGGTCAACACAGGGGCAAACAGATTTATACTGGCAATCCAGAGTCGTGGTCATAAACAGGCAAATGGTCAAAAGGCAGGCAGCACACAGGGTAAAACAAACAAAACAAAGCAAGGTTCAAAAAACACGGAGGGCAAGGCAAGGAAAACAAGTTGCAATGTTCACTAACAGATAAACAAGACCCAACAATAAAGTGTGTGTATTTAAAGTCTATGTAATCAGTTCGTAAGAATGTAATCTGTCAGGATTAGGAAGTTGTGTGTGTGTGTGGTGCATGACTGGATCTTGTAGTCCATAAATGGCGGATTTGTAGTACATTAGTGATCTGCAGTCGCTAGATTGCTGATAGTCATAACACAACCAATTGGTTGCTGTATTTACCTTTGAAAGGAATGACACTATCTGTAAGCTATATAAACTATACAAACAACAGTATGTGATACTCTTTCAAGATCAAATATTAAGATTTACAATTATAACACGGCTCATAGATATCTTATTTAGCAAATGACACAGCTTTCATCCCTTACCGCCCCTGTTTTTCTTCAGCACATTTTGTTTGTTTTCAGAATTAAATGTGACATCTGTTTTGAATAAATTGCACAGCTGAATAAGATCAAACACACACACAAGCACCCATCCTTCTCCCCTTATATCTATGAGAGGGGGGATTATATTTCAGTTGGCGGGACAGCGGTATATTGTCCCTCTCTCTGAGATGGGACGGGGCGGTTGTTTTGCGCTGACTCTACACTGGAGACTGAACTGACATTCAGCTGCAACACAATGCAGTGCCGTGCACACAAGCACGCAGACTGTAATCAGCAGAGCTCAGCCTGATTCTGACTGTTAAACCCGCAGCCTGAGCGTCTCCTGCAGAAAGACTTTAAACCGCTATCACACACTGCCAAAGTTACAGTTGGAATGTCAACAGCACACTGTGGCTTTTGTTACTTGATGCATTTACCTGATCATCTAGATGACTGCATATTTTGGATGAAGTTACGAAATATGAATAAACAGGTCTCTAATGCCAGATGCAAATAAAAAAAAATTTAGCTATATTTTTTTTAATTAATAGGCTTTTACTATCATTTGCTTTTAACCTGAAGGTCATGCGCACAGTTATACTCTATGGAATTTAGGTCCACACACTTATAGACACAGTATTTGGTAAAAAGTGGTCAAATGAATTGCAAAAATGGACATTCTTTGTCCATTGAACAAATTATACAAGTTGACATAAAATATATGACTTAGATCACGGTAAATATGAGTTTATATGCTATTGGAATACATATGGTTTGTGCCAAAAACACTTGTTCTTATAGTCATTAGGGATACACCGAATTTTTATCTGATTTGGGCTACTTCAGAGCAAGTTTGTTTACAGAAATAATGAAGAGTAATAATTATTTTAAACAACGTTTGGACTATTCTTACATTTTAGTTAACCAGCACACCACTAATTTATTATAATATGATGAAAATCTTAGTGTTTAGGGCTGTATACAGTTGAAGTCAGAATTATTAGCACCCCTTTGAATTGCTTTTTCTTTTTTAAAAAAATCCTAAATTATGTTTAACGGAGCAAGGAAATTTTCACAGTATGTCTGATAATGTTTTGTCTTCTGGAGAAAGTCTTATTTGTTTTATTTCGGCTAGAACAAAAGCAGTTTTATTTTTTTTTTAAACCATTTTAAGGACAAAATCATTAGCCCCTTTAAACTATATATTTTTCAGATGGTCTACAGAACAAACCATCATTATACAATAACTTGCCTACATTTACTCGTTTACAGAAATAATGAAGATTAATAATCATTTCAAACAACATTTTGTCTGTTTTTTTATTTCAGTAAACAAACAATGCTTCTTATTTAAAGTTACTTTTAGGCAATATGTAGAAACAAGCAAATATTTTACGAGAAAACATGGTTTTCTCCACGTCTTGTGAACTCTTACGGTGTCAGTTCTTTAAATCTGCCGGTTTTAGAATGTTAAATGACCCCCCCCAATCACCCCATTATTTATACAGGCTTTATAAGATTTTATAAATCTCAATTACCAAAAATTGCCACTGGTATCGTGGTCCAGGGTCACAGATACAGTATATTCTATACATAAAAGACTGCAAAATTGTTTCCACATAAATATTAAGCAGCACAAAAGTTTTCAACATTAATAACAATAAGAAATATTCCTTGAACAACAATCGGCATATTAGAATCATGTGACACTGAAAATGTCATGACTGCTTTAAAAGTCAGTGCTTATATTCATATTTTATCATATTAAATTTTAAAGCTACAGCAAAAGTCTCAAATGCCATCAAATGGGAATCACTGATATATTGCCAGTTTTAATTAAAATAATGGTGAAGCTGTATAAAAATCTAGTATAATCTGGGTTAAATTAAATATATTTCTAGTTAAATGTCGACAATATAGACACTGATGTCTTATAAGACAAAAGTTGGGAAAGACTTCTCTCTGTTATAACCTGCTCATTGGGCCCAAGGGGAAAGTTCTGTGCTACTAGTACTTCGTTAACTTTGGCTAATAGCTTTTTGTCAGTGCTCTCCATCAGAGAGACAGTTAGAGCCGTAATGAGAGCCGGAGTGTGATTAAAGTGATGGAGTGTATTTTACTCCATGTGTGTGAGAGACAGACAGGTTGATAACAGAGAAGCTGTGTCTCTTATGAGGAATGACAGTCTTCTGTCTGTCTCACAACACCGCTGTCATCCATCTCTTATCTCCGTCACTGCTTTTATTCTCTTCACTTCAGTCGTTCTCCTCTCTATTGTCTCAGGACGAGAGAAACAGCGATAGATGGAGAGACCTTTTTTTTCCACCCTGTTTGTTTCATCTTGTCATTCAGACATTATATTCTTCTGGCGTCAGGGACAGATTCATCATTTCCTCCAGCACATACTAAAAATATTTTCACGCAAGTGATGAGTGGAGAGTTTCAGCAACCTTGACAAATCTGGCTCTCTGTGTTTATTCTTGCTGGTGGTCTTGAAAGATGTTTAATAAAAAATTCTTGAAATGATCGGTACAAAACACTCATGAAACATGTCAGTCTAGGCAAATGCAAAGTTCTTGTTATGTTCAAATTCTGGGTACTATTTATGTTACAATTCATTCATTGATTCATCCATTTTCTTTTTGGCTTAGTCCCTTTATTATTTCAAAGTAACCACAGCGGAATGAACCACCAACTTATCCAGCATATGTTTTACGCATCCGATAACCAGCTGCAAACTATCTCTGGGAAACACCCATACACACTTATTCACACACGTACACTACGGACAATTTAGCCTATCCAATTCACCTATACCATATGTCTTTGGACTTGTGGGGGAAACCGGAGCACCCGGAGGAAACCCACACGAACACGGGGAGAGCATGCAAACTCCACACAGAAATGCCAACTGACCCAGCCGAGGCTCGTACCAGCGACCTTCTTGCTGTGATGCGATCATGCTACCCATTGTGCCACTGTGATGCCCATGTTACAATTGGACCCTACTTAAATTTAATACAGTTCACCAAAAAAAACACCATAAAGAGTAAGAAATAAAGTAAAAAATAATCATGATTTTCCATTTTAAATTATTGCTTTTTAATTATTTGACCTAAATTCTTTAAAATAAAATAAAAAATGTTAAAATCTTTTTTATATATTTCCCAAATGATGTTTAACAGAGCAATGCATTTTTCACAACAGATACTCATATAATATCTTTTCTTCTAGAGAAAGTCTTATTTATTTTAGTTCAGCTAGAATCAAAGCAGTGAAAAAAAAATCTTTTTAAAAAAAGTTTTAAGGGTAATATTATTAGTCCACTTAAGCATTTTTTTCAATTGTCTACGGAACAAACTGATTTGCCTAATTACCATAAAACTTAAACTACGCCACCAAAAAAAAATGTTTGGATTGCTTTTCTTAACTTCTAATGTCGTTTATTAACACACTAAATGCATCAATGCAAAACACATCCCATAATTTCTTAAATATCAGCCTCTACCAAATAGTTGATATGTCAGTGTATGGTAAAAGTAGCAAAATTAATATATATACTATGAAAAAATCAGAAAATTCGAAGTATAAGACCAATTTATTTAACAAACAGTTCAAAATAAAACAATTTGAATACTAAATCATTTTAATTTTTGAAGTATGCCATAGAATATTTTAGATTCTCATTTAACATGCTTTCTTGTATATATATTTTTTATTTTTTACAATTAAAAACAAAATCAAGGGTAGTTGTGCAACAGGATTGTCTGTTTAATTATTTTGTAAACCAACAAGGCTGTCATAAAACAGTCATTCTTTAAATGACTTTAACATTCATTATTTAAAACAGTCAAAACATGGTCAACCATTTGGTAGAGCGGGCAGTAAAAGAGCTTACTTGTCTAATTAAATGAGTTAAGCCTTTAAATGTCACTTTAAGCTGAATACTAGTGTCTTGAAAAATGTCTAATATTATGTTCTGTCATCATTGCAAAGATAAAAGAAATCAGTTATTTAGAATTATTAAAACTATTATGTTTAGAAATGTGTTGAAAAAAATCTACTTCCCGTTAGACAAAAATTGGGAAAAATATCAAAGGAATATATTTAAATTTGAATTAATATTAATTAGGTTAAATTTAATGAAATTTAAGGATTAAAATTCATGTTATCATTTTTATGTTTAAGTCATTTAAAACAGAACGTCTGTGTCGGTTTGTAAAGCTCAAGCACTAGAACATGACACTAACAGTTAGAAATTTTAATTGGTAAGCCTAAATAAATAATATCAAATAAACAGACATATACAGTATAAGCAGTTTAAACATTAAATTGGCAAGTATAAATACATATAAGTGCAGTGTGCATTTTTTATTTATTTATTTTTTTTGTTTACAACTTATTAAATCTTTTGTATTTTATATAAGTCTGTGCTGTTGCTATAAACCATGGGTTCCCAAAGCATGCAACCCC
This sequence comes from Danio rerio, assembly GCF_052040795.2. Classification (NCBI taxonomy): domain Eukaryota; kingdom Metazoa; phylum Chordata; class Actinopteri; order Cypriniformes; family Danionidae; genus Danio; species Danio rerio. The sequence goes on from NC_141037.1 coordinate 35,486,715, forward strand.
CAAAATAACAATTCCAGTGTTTCGGAAACCCACTATTCTCAGAGGTGTTTATAAACATACAAACGTTGCACACAATGATGCACACACACCAATAGGTCTATATAAACACAAGCATATTGACAACACTAAAAAGTGCAACAGTCTAACAATCGTTTTATTAATTAATTTAATATTAACCTCATCTAATGAGACTGGTGGGCAATGTTTACTGCACAAGTTTATTTTTGGTTTAATTTTGGATTCATCCTCTATGTTCAGTAGTGTATGATTTAAAAAAAAATGTTTAGGGTTAGGGTTTTAATGTATGTGAGTGTTGTAAAGGTTTCATAGTTTACCATAGTGCCATAAAATCAAACTGCTGCAACTGACTCTATTAATATTAAATATTACAATTTACACAATCAAAGGAAAAAAAAGATTGAAAGGCTGATGGCTTTTTATTAGCATGTTTTTTTGTTTATGTAATGTCCAAGTCACACTAGAGTTTGAGCTTGCAAAATTCTGTTGTACGACCCTGTGAATATGGCCGGGATTGAACAAGATGATTAGACATTTAAAAAAGCGAGCGAATGGTCCATATTTTAAATTCCTGGCCAGAGAGGTCATGTTTTGATCTTCGATTGGTCTCACACAATCATGTGATGCAATTTTGCCGGTCAGAGTTCACCAAACTTGAACTTTCTAATGCAGCGAACTGCTAAACTTTTAAAATAAGATTGCATTTCCATTCTGCCGCATTTACGTGCATATGAATGAAAGTATATGGGAAGAAAGGTCTGCAGCTTAACTTGTAGTTCTGTAGATTATGGATAAAATATGGTAATTCTAATAGTTTAATACATTATTATTTTTTTTTTTTTTAAATCACCAAGTAACCTGCCTACATTGTCCTGTCACCCCCACTTTGGGAACCACTATTATAAACAATGAACAAATTGACCTGTGAACATCATTATCATAATCACATTTTCCACAACACTGGAGAATGTTGACACTTTATAGGCATGTTCGTGAACCTAAATGAGAAATTCTCACAAGACTTAAAACCAAAATACATACTTAAGTAAATAAACAAACTATCAGATACATATGCTAGGTTAACCAGTGTTTCCGATTACTCCCATTTTGTTTCTTTTCAAATTACTCACAACATATTATTAAGGGCTAGCAGATCAAGAAACCTATGCCACAATAAAATGTTGTATAGGACAGTATTGTACTTCTCTTCTACTGTAATACACTGTAGTTTAATACTTTTAAGGTACTCTAGAAGGTAGTCTTCAATGTATGTGTAGAAAGCTCTTCACACTTCTCTGTCTCTCTGTACTGATCTGTATCCACAGAACCCTCAGGACTGCAGCAAGGCTCGTAAGCTGGTGTGTAACATCAATAAAGGTTGTGGTTACGGCTGCCAGCTGCATCATGTGGTCTACTGCTTCATGATTGCCTATGGCACGCAGCGGACGCTCATACTGGAGTCGCAGAACTGGCGCTATGCCACCGGAGGATGGGAGACCGTCTTTAAACCTGTCAGCGACACTTGCACTGACCGCACAGGGGCCTCCACTGGACACTGGTCTGGTCAGTAACAAAAGTGTTCACTTAAATGAGGATGGAAAAAAAATCACCTACACCTATAAATAGTATGAGTGAAATGATTAAGAGTAAGCTTGTGTGGCCTGTAAAATATTGAGGAAAACACAGTAAATAGATTATGGGAAGATCAGTCTTTATTTATACATTTTTTATCTGTTTACATTGTATTGTTTACCTTATATTCACATTCAGATTATTTGAATTATCTGCCATTTAGCTCATCTTTAAAAATGTGAATCACTTAATGCTAATGTAACCTAGTTAAAATGAATATCCTTTTTTCATATTGTATGTTTTTGTTGTGTACCGTTCATACAAGCTGTGCATATTGTGATGTGCGAATTTATTAACGTGCTAATTTATTTAGTGTTATCAACACAACACAGGCTCATTGTGAATATGTACCCCCGTATACATTTCTGGAGAGCACAGATTTTGTAGCCAGAGCTACATATGGCTGCATTTAGTCTTTAAAACAAACGCTGTCGGGCGGCATGACGCTACCAGTGGCTTCTGTTTCTTTTCGTGCTTACCTCTATGTGGACAGCTTTTCTGCAGCAAACTGGACTAGAGGCTGCTGCTGCTGAAGAGCTACAGTACAAGAAAACGTTTGGCACATAAACAGTGGTTTGCAGACATCGTTGTTTTGCACTAACTAGCTTAACGTTATTTTACCAGTTGTTTCATCGTCTTCATGTGTTGTTGTACTCTCGCTGCCAGTTTTAACGAAAAATGTAATTCACTTTTTTTAATTCTAGCCTTTTCAGCACCACCTTTGACCTTTTTGTTGTCCATTTTTCATTTCACACGTATCTCTTAAGAAATGATTTTGCTGATGAGCAAGGTGCTGCTGTTGGGGAGTCGAATGATAATTCCGTCATCATTAACCTGCAGGCTGCATTCTGCTCATGGGGCTGCGAGAACTTAAATAAAAAGAGTGGAGCTACGGTAAAATAAAGAACGAAAAGAGTGAGGCTATGGTTAAATAAGTAAATACATAAATGAATGAAAAAAAGAGCGACTGCTGAGAATGCAGGCAGCTAGGGCCACTGTACTTTGAGGCCAAAAAAAGGGACCGGACCACCGGAATTCTCCCGGTCCTCCCGATTAGCTAATCCGGGCCTTTGCGCTGCGTATGCAACATCTATAAGTCATTTAAAACAATTAACTGCAAACTGAAATAAATATAATCTGATTATAGGTTTCATGAGATTATTTTTTGTGATTATTTTGCGTTTAAATTAGGAATTGTGCAGGATTGCAAAAATCTGAGACATTACCCCCTTTCACACATACAGAACTTTCCGAAAATTACCGGCAATTTTTTGGAAAGGTGTGTATGTGTGAACAGGCCCTTTTTGAAAATACCGGTAAATTCGTTCTGGCTATTTTCCGGAAACAGAAGTCGTAAGATTACAGGTAATTTGCCGGAAAGCTGCGCTGTGTGAATGCAGAAGGAAGATTGCCGGAAATAGCGCATGCATGTCTAGAACGTGCTGACGTGAGACGCCTGCCTGCTTTAGCCAATCAGAACAGTCAGAAGCATTTACGTCTGCGCGGTTTATGAGAATAAAAGCCTTTGAATATTTTACCAGACACATTTAGCTGCTAGATGTTAGTCAGATAACGTTTATATGTTCATCTTAATGCCAACTGTGTAAATAATTATCGATAAGATGCTTATGATAAGCTGTTGTTTGTTTACCTTCAAGCTTTGCGTGTGCCCGTGAAACAGCCCGTGAGCTCCAGCACACACACATTTCATGTACATCTCGACATGCGAAAGTGTTTCTCTATAAGTTTTCATCAGAGTTGTTCACAATACTGATCCATCCACAGAGTTTGTAATTTAGTCAAATGTTTACAAATACAAGCGCAGCCGTTAAGAGGTCATTCCTTGTTAATGATGTCAGAATTTACCGGTATTTTTGAATGGATGTGTGAATGCTCTTTTCCGGAAAAATTCCGTAACATCCTCGCCTGTGTGAACAGCGCTTTTTTTAATTTACCGGTAAAAACATTCCGGTAATGTTCCAGATATTTACTGGTATCATTGTGTGAAAGGGGCTTTTGTTGATTTTGGGTTGGATTCAAAGATCGCAGAATCGTGTAACACTTGGGGCTCTGCTGTATATAGTGTCATGGCTTTGCAATCAAAAAAATGTTGTTGAAATGGAAGTCAATAGGGCAAAAACATGAAAATAATGAAAGGTTGTAAATTTGAGCAGTAAATAAGGATTTAAATAACTTAAATATGCTTAATCTGTTTTAAGATTATGAATAGCTCTTTTTATTTTATATACTCAAACGTTTTCCCATTTTTTATTCTCAACACATGTTGTCATATCACTTATTAATAATGCAGTGTGCTCATTTATTTATTTATTTTTCACAAATGCGACTCAATTCAAGAACATTCAATCAACAACGGACCATTTTGAAATGTTAATTAGGGAAACACACTAATGGCCATTTCGCTAATGGTCATTTAATACACACTGGCCCTGTTTAAGAGTCTGTCTAATAGGCTGAATCGAGCGTTCAGGGGAAACTCTCTACAGCTGGAGTGAACCTGCTGTGCTCTTAAAAGGCAAAGTGAAGGGGAAGGAGAGACTGTCTATAAAACATGAAAGAAATGACCTCAAAACAAAGCAGCACTTTCCCATCACTCTTTCCTCCCAGAGGACACAATCACTTTTAGTTTGCCCTTAAGCCTGAGAGTTTCTGCGCTTTGCGGCCCTGTGAGATTGACAGAAATGGAGAATGAGCAAGAGAATGATATTAAACATGCTATTCCAACTCATTACTTTACATTCATGCGCTTGGCAGGCACTTTTATCCAAAGCGACTTGCAATGTATCTAAGATGGAGCTCAAAGTTGGCTCTTTTTTTTCCCTAAGGATTCAAACCCATGACCTTGCTGATGCCGTCAGTTTTCACCCATCTCACACATCTTGGCTTCTCGTAATGTACGCACATACTGCCTGTGTCTAATTTAAATCAGGCTAATTCCAGCGCATCTTTCGAGAGAGGTTCCTCAATAACGTACATAGCATAACCCAGTTAATGCCTCTAGTTATGACACACATGGGGTCAAAGGCCAAGCGAAATCCTTTAGGATAATCCTGCAGACTTTTAGAGCAAATACCGCCACAAACATGCACACCATACACTCACGGCATTAAAAAGAAGCAGTGGTACAAACTTGCACAGACAGCATGAATTAAAAATAATAAAGAAGCCTCCTCCTCAGAAGCCCTCCCCCCTTCAATTTATTCATCAGGATGCAAGGACAAGATGTAATTTAGATTCTCTCGCAGCTCTAATGAGGATGAGAGAGAGAGAGAGTTATTTTGTTTATCAGTGCAATGAGGGGTGCTGGGCTGGAAAAACCTCATCCCCATGCAAAGAGCCTAACAGCAAGGTTATATAAGAACGGCTAGGGAGTTTCTCCCGCACTTCTTTGTGTAGAAAAAAAAAATACTTTTTAACATTTAATGCTGCATAAGGCATAATTTAAACCTGCCGTGCATAGTCTCTTTGAAGACGGTTTTCCCGGTTTTCTTTTCTTCCTGTTACTTCATCTTTGTGATTGAACTATATGGATTTTTCAATCGTTATTGGCTTTTGATCTGGATGTGCACATTTTCATCATGCCCGGCTCAAATTAATGTGCATATATACAGTTTAATCAATAGCAGAGAGCTTTATAATCAAATTTAAGGATTTGTAAGTTATGCACATACAGTATAAGATTAAAATTGCAGATCCAATTCATTAATTTATTCAGTTTCCTTCGGCTTAGTCCCTCTACTCATCAGGGGTCGCCACAGCGGAATGAACCGCCAACTTATCCAGCATCTGTTTTACACAGCGGATGCCCTTCCAGCTGCAACCCAGTAGAGGGAAACACCCATACACACTCATAAACTACTGCCAATTTAGTTTATTCAATTCACCTGCACTGCATGTCTTTGGACTGTAGGAGAAACTGGAGCTAACCAACACAAACATGGGAAGAACATGCAAACTCCACACAGAAATGCCAACTGACCCAACCAGGGCTCGAACCAACACCTTTCTTGCTATGAAGTGACAGTGCCAACAATTGAGCCACTGTGTCGCCCTTGCAGATCAAAATAATTTTAATTGTTTAAATTATATTATAGTAATAATAACCTGTCTCTGTGTGTGTGCAGGTTTCTGTCTGTTTGTGAAGCTTAAGGGCTAGAACATGACACTAGCAGTGTAAAAAAACTAATTGGCAAGTCTTAACTAATTGTACATTTTAGTGCAGTGTGCATTTCTTTGCATAAGATATATTAAATCGGTGACACAGTGGCGCAGTAGGTAGTACTGTTGCCTCACAGCAAGAAGGTCGCTAGATTGAGCTTCGGCTGGGTCAGTTGGCGTTTCTGTGTGGAGTTTGCATGTTCTCCCTGCGTTCATGTGGGTTTCCTCCGGGTGCTCCGGTTTCCCCCACAGTCCAAAGACATGCGGTACAGGTGAATTGGGCAGGCTAAATTGTCCGTAGTGTATAAGTGTTAATGAGTCTGTATGGATGTTTCCCAGTGATTGGTTGCAGCTGGAAGGGCATCCACTGCATAAAACATATGCTGGATAAGTTGTTGGTTCATTCCGCTGTGGCGGCCCTTAGATTAATAAAAGGGACTAAGCCGAAAAGAAAATGAATGAATGAATGAGATATATTAAATCTTCATTTTATATCTATTTTAGGTCTGTCAGCTGCTAAAAACCATAACATTTATTTAAACCTTGAACATCTAGGGTCACATATTAAGCTGTAAAATGTTGTAAAAATACAATTTTACATGATTTTACAGTTCAAACACAGGTTTTAGCAAAACGAAAAAGTAGTGGGGTGCTTGAATGACATACAGTTTAGTAAATATATAGTGGTTATCTTGAGAACTTGTGTATCTAAAACAAAGCTGCTCAGTTATTGACCCTATTTTTCACTAAGAGCGAGCACTTTGTGTCGAGCCTTCTAATCTTATTCACTTCCATTGATTTTTAGCCATAAACAACAGATTGCTGCTTCCAGATGTTACAAAGTGACATTCATTCATTCATTTATTCTCTTTTCGGCTTAGTCCCTTCTTTAGTCTGGGGTCGCCACAGCGGAATGAACCGTCATCTTATCCTGCAAATGTTTAATGTCCAGTGGCAACCCATCACTGGAAAACACCATACACTCTCATTCATTCACACATATGAACTACAGACAATATAGCTCACCTAATTCACCTATACCGCATGTCTTTGGACTATGGGGGAAACCGGAGCACCCGGAGGAAACCCACATGAACATGGGGAGAACATGCAAACTCCACATAGAAATGCCAACTGACCCAGCTGGAGCTCAAACCAGCGACCTTCTTGCTGTGAGGCGATCATGCTACCCACTGCACCACTTGTGCCCTGCAAACTGACATTTCTGATGTTATTTTTAGTTAAATTTTAATGTATAGTCATGAACAAGCTGGTTTGTAGTCTGACCATTTACTATCATTTGTCATTCCTAGTCATTTTCCCATAAATATTAAATGGTTCTAAGACAATCACAGAAAAGAGCTTATTAGGGTGGATAATCAGGAGTTCTTTATGCATCACACTGATGTACTGTAAAGTGTCATATGTGAAGGCACAATCAGTCATAAGTGTCAATTTTTGGAAATTAACATTTATACATCATCTAAAAGCTGAATAAATAAACTTTCCCATGTACAGTTGCAATCAGAATCATTACCCCCCTGACTAGATATTTTTCAAGACACTTCTATAGTTTAAAGTGACATTTAAAGGCTTAACTAGGTTTAATAGATTAACTAGACAGGTTAGGGTAATTGTGCAAGTTATTGTAAAATGATGATTTGTTCTGTAGACTATCGAAAAAATATATATCTTAAAGGGGCTAATAATTTTGACCTTAAAATGGGCTAATAATTCTGATTGCAACTGTATAGTATGTTAGGATAGAAAAATGTGCAACTATTAAAAATCTATAGGATTCAAATGCTTTTTTTTTCATTGTATGAAATTGTCTTTAATAGTGTTCAAATTAAGTTTTTAACAATGCATATTAATAACAAAAAAGCTTTGATATATTTACAGTATTTTGTGAAATGTACAAAATACAGTGCTCAGCATAATTGAGTACATCTATTTTTTTGATGTGATATGAATATGAAACTATTACTACTGTATTACTATCCATTTCTCAGGGAATACAGGCATTATATGTTGGTGCATTTAAACAAAACAGATTTGTTAAACAGATTCATTTATTAAAATAATATTTTAGTCACCAAACATGTGTAGAAATTGAAAGATAATGCAATAAATTCAAACAAAATATTGCAAAAAAAAAATACAACCTACATCTACTACATTTTTTATTTTTATATGAATTCAAAAGATAGATTTGTGAAGGGTGTACTTATGTATGCTGAGCACTGTCTCTTCAAGAAACATGATTTTTGCTTAATATCCTTATTATAAATAACAATATCCATAATTATCCATATTTATTTATATTTTATTTATCCTTAATTATGCCTTAAACTATCCATATTTGATTAAAAAAAATAATCCATCCCTTTAAGACTGTTTAAGAACCCATGGTGACCCTGAGTATAACATTATTCCAACTCTCAGAGGTATTTTGCCATTTTATTTTGAGATATTTTGCCATTCATTTGTAATATTTTCCCTAAAGCCTGAAACATACTCTTGGCGTTTATGTGAATGTAAGCGCATAATAACACATCCAAAGTAATGACACAGATATCTGAAGGGAACTTCATCACTTCGTCCCCTTAAGGGTTTGTTATCTTGACAATAATATAGGAATGTATGTGAAGTACAATGTGTGTGTATATGTGCCGACAAAATGTGCACCTTCAAAAGATTGTAAGTCATTTTGGATAAAACCGCCTGCTCAAATCATTAATATAATTTAATGTAAGTGTCCGTGGGAATATGCGTCTATTTTAATACCTTGGCGTTGTAGGTTTTTGGCCTGAGGGTGTTCTTTTTTTTTTTCTCCCGCTCTCACGTTTTCAGCCCACACACTTAACTGTGCTCGCAGCTTCACTGTGAAGCTTTATTGACTTGCCAATTGTAAATTAATCTCCTATCGGAAAAGCATGTTGAGCCAATTTACATTCCATATTGCAATATTTAATCTCTCCAGGGCATTCCTTTGTCTTTTCCGCTCATTGTCTTTTGCATTTGTGTGTAGGTGAAGCAAATGACCGGGACGTTCAGGTTATTGAGTTGCCCATCGTGGACAGTCTTCACCCTCGTCCACCTTACCTGCCCCTGGCCATCCCTGAAGATCTCGCAGACCGGCTTCAGAGGCTTCACGGAGACCCTGCTGTGTGGTGGGTGTCTCAGTTCGTCAAGTACCTGATCCGCCCTCAGGCATGGCTTATGAAGGAAATGCAGGAGGTCACCACCAAACTGGGCTTCAAGCATCCTATTATAGGGTAAGACATTACACATACAGACATGATACAGTGCAATCCAAACCAGTAGGATGACTACATGTTTCACAGTTTTTTTGTTAGTAGACCAAAATATATCAAGTTTAATTGACCTTACTAAGATAAAATAATTTTCCACATGGTTGAGATTTTCTTGATTAGCATTTTTTTTAATCAGTTTCTTTCTAGTAAACATCTTAGAGGTTGGTATAACTATAAAATATATGTTATTTAGGCTGTGGTTCCCAAAAAAAAATAAATGAATACACACACACAAACTGGCACATATCATTTATGTGGACTTTCTATAGGCGTAATGTATTTAATACTGTAAATCACTTCTGCATTGAGTGATCGGCGACCTGTCTTGTGTGTACTTCTGTATTTATAGTTCTGCATGCTGTTTTTGTTGCTCTGGAATAACATTTCTAAAACAGTAGCAGGGAACAGGTTTTTATATTCCTTTGTGTTGAGTTTCTTTGCGGGTATTTTGCTTTTCTGAATGCTACAAATAGCTAAAACGCGCTCATTCAGAGGCAGGAATCAGCGGACGTGCAACAACTTTAATCATAAGGTAAACACAAAACAAAAGTTTTCATCTGGAGCTCCTTCACAGGACTCAACTCTTGTAAGTACTTGCTCCATCGGGGTTGCGGCTATCAGCACCAGTCACACTCGTCACCAGTACCAAGCTAACCGCGTTATGCATCGTTGCGACGTCAAGTTACATTTTTTGACAGATGCGCGTCGGTGTTGGCGACCATTGATGGGAAATTTAAGAAATAATATCAATAATTCTTGTTAACTTCTGGCCACAGCAGTATGTAATCTATAGCTGATTAACCATGTGGATGGATGATAACAGCCCCTACTGGCCCATATCTATCAGCTGATAACCACTGATAATGCCCATTCAATCGAGATGGATCCAAGTGCGAGTGGCCAAATTTGCCCATTGGCTTCTGCCCATCATGGCCTAACCATCACCATATCTTAATTGGCGTCATCACTTCACCAATCAGCTGGTGTGTGATATGCAGTCTGGTGCAATATGGCTGTCGGCCCGTCATCATCCAGATGGATGCTGCACACTGGAGATTTGCTGGAGATTCGCCCCTAAAATGTGTAAAGAGCTTTGAGTGTCCAGAAAAGTGCTATATAAATGTTAGGAATTATTATTATTATTATTATTATTATTATTATTATTATTATTATTGATGTTATTAAGTTTTTATTGAGTCCGAGGTCATAGATGAATAGGTGTGAGAAAGAACTTCACCGAAAACAGAGCTCACAAGTGGCCGAACGACATACCTGAAACATTAGCCGATAAGTCCCGAAGCCACAAGACCAGATAGAACTGCTCAGAGACAGGTAATCCTTAGCAACGCCACACAGAGTCCTGACAAGACACAGAAGCAGCATGAGCAGACAAGCTCAGATACAGGCTCAGAAATTAACAATGACTGAAGCGGCTGATCAGAGCAGCTGATGGTCGTTAAGCAATGAATGAATAAAACCACGTGACCACAACAACACAGATACATGCAAAAACAAACGCACGTGGTGGTTATCAAAAAATTACCATGTGAAAACAACACAGACATCCACAGAAAGTGCGCACAAACCCACAACCATGGCACTTATACAATAGGTCTTACCCATGTCATTATACAATTTTGTGAAGTTTCACAAACTAATTTCGAGAAGAGCACGTGTAATGATTGACCGCAGCTGGTCTCTTATCTACAATCAGTAGTTAGCCAATCAGATTAATCCAAACTCACTAAAACACATAAACAAAACATTTTGTGAGATGCAACTTCATACATTCATTTTCCTTTGGCTTAGTCGCTTTATTAATGAGGGGTTGCCACAGCGGAATGAATCGCCAACTTATCCAGCATATGTTTTACGCAGCAGATGCCCTTCCAGCTGCAAACCAGCACTGGGAAACACCCAAACACTCTCACATTCACACATGCGCTCATACACTACGGCTAGTTTAGCTTATTTAATTCACCTATAGCGCATGTCTTTGGACTCTGGGGGAAAGCACCCAGAAGAAACCCACTTGAACAAGGGGAGAACATGCAAACTTTACACAGAAACGCCAGCTGGAGCACGAACCAGTGACCTTCTTGCTGTGAGGCGATAGTGCTAAGCACTGAGCTACCAAGATAACTTGGTTAATTAGGTTAGCTGCACAAAATAGTTTAAATAAGAAAGTCATTGGACAACAGTGGTTTGTTCTGTAGTCCACTGTTTCTCAACCCCGTTCCTGGAGGACCACCAGCTCTGCACATTTTCCATGGCTGCGTCCGAAACCGCATCCTTCCATACTATATAGTACGCCAAAATCAGTATGCGAGCCGAGTAGTATGTCCGAATTCATAGAATTCGAAAATCAGTATGCGAGAAGTACCCGGATGACTTACTACTTCCGGCGAGATTCCGGAGTGCGCATCCCATGCATGCTGCGCTATCCCATGATGCCCCGCGAGCAAATTCATGAATGGAAGTAAAGCGACGCAACTGAGGCAGGTAGGTCACGTGACCATGACAAAATGGCGGATGTAGTACGTCCGAATTCCATTCATACTTTTCACATTCATACTGTATAGAACGTACTTTTCTAACGGCCGAGTAGTACGTTTAAATTGAAATGCAGTACCTATTGAGTTGTAGGCGGTTTCGGACGCAGCCAATGTCTCCTTCACCAAACACACCTGATTCAGATCATCAGCTCATTAGCAGAGACTAAAGACCTGTAAAGGGTGTGACAGACAAAGGAGACATCCAAAACATTCAGTGCTGGTGGTCCTCCAGGATTGTGGTTAAAAAAACACTGCTGTAGTTGAATTATATTGGAGCTAATATTATTGAACGTAAATGATATTTAAAAACATATTAAAAAAAACATTTTATTCTAGCCAAACTACAAGAAGTAAGACTTCTTCAGAAGAAAAACCATATAATAAAATGACCTTGCTCTGTTAAACACAAACTGGGAAATAATTGATAAATATTATATATATAATAATAAATTAAACATTATATATATATATATATATATATATATATATATATATATATATATATATATATATATATATATATATATATATATATATATAATTGAGACAGAGAAAGTTATTGTAATTGCAGATGTTTAATATGATATGTTTATGTTATCATTTCATGTTAGCATATATTATTTTTTATATATATACATAAATATAAAAGTACAATTCCAAGAGTGACAATAGTATAGCAGAAAAAAGCCAACATATGTGGTTAAATCTATGATGTAAAGCACGGGTATTGAATGCATTTATGTATGAAAGAGTGCGAGAAGGAGAGAAATCCTTTCACACCATCCACCAACCACTGCTTCGACAATCAATCTCCACTTACACCCACTTTGCTCTCTTCTGGGAGCTCAAGCATCACAGCCATCTTTTTGTCTCTATCTCTCTCACACACACACCGTTCCTTCTTTCCATGTCATCTTTTTATTCAGCCGCCCATCCTTGCACTCACACATAGACACATAATAGTTGGCAGTTTCAGAAAATCTGCACCCCAAAGCGTGAAACCTTTAAACATGCGTTCAAAAATCGAGAGAAATTTTATTCTGCTGCTCTGTATTTTTTCCTGTTCTTTGTTGACCTTGAATCCTTTTCTCATATGGACACACACAATCAGCCTGACCCAGGTATTGCTCCTCTCTCCAGGGTGCATGTGCGCCGGACAGATAAGGTAGGGACGGAGGCAGCTTTCCACCCCATAGAAGAGTACATGGTGCATGTGGAGGATCACTACCAGAGTCTGGCACAGCGCATGCATGTGGACAAGAAACGGGTTTACCTCGCCACTGATGACCCCTCACTACTGCAAGAGGCCAAGACCAAGTGAGTACAGTTCATCTAGTCTGTCTTATTCCAATTCAGTTGATCTTGTGTTAAAGCGCAGGTGCCAAATCCAGTTGTTGGAGTGCCGCAGCTCTGCACAGTTTAGTTCCAACCCTGCTTCAACACACTTACCTGTAGGATTTAAATAAGCCTGAAGGACTCGATTTGTTTTATCAGGTGTGTTTAATTAAGGTTAAAGCTAAACTTTGCAGAGCTGCGACCCTCCAGGAACTGGATTTGACACCTGTGTTTTAAACAGATAGTTCACCCTAAAATGAAAATTACCTAATCATTTACGCTTCCTTGTGTGGTTTTAAAATTTTAGGAGTTCTGTTGAACACAAAAGGGGCTGTTTTGAAAAATGCTGGTTGCTGGCACCCATCAACATCCATAGTAGTGTAATGGAGGCCAGCTAGTAAAGGGCTATGCAGGTAAACCGTTAGAGGGCATGGTCTTTAGCCTCCTTTTTAGAACAGACACCCATACATAGAATATCCAATTCGATCCTAGCTCAGGCCAGGTTGGGTGCAATAGGGCCGGTGAGTTACACGCGGGTGCTTGTCCTGGATGGGAGTGAGGTTTAAGGGGTGAGTGTAACATCGGCCAGCTAGCGAAATGCTATGCAGGCAAGCCTCACTTCTCTGACCTCTAAAGTTGCTCTAGCGACAGACGCTAGAGGCCGTGGTGTTTAGCCTCCTTGTTAGAGCAACCGACTCCCATACGAAGAATCGCCGTTTCGATTCTAGTTCAGGCCAGGTTGGGTGCAGTAGGACCGGTGGATTACAGTAAGAAAAATAAAATTACTATAGAAGTCCCAATAGCTCACAGCAACCAGAAATATCTTCTTGTGTGTTGAACAGAAGAAAGATACTTAAATAGGTTTGGAACCAGTGAAGGGTGAGTAAATGATGACAGAATTAAAATTTTGGATGAAATAAGTTGTGTAAAATAATTTTAAAAAACATATTTAGGGATTTTTATTAGAAAAAAAAACAAAAAGAATCATTATGAATATATTTTTAAAAATTATTTTCAAAAATGATCCTTTACACTCTCATGTGTTTCAAACCAACAAGAGTTTCTTTCTTTTGTTTAACACAAAATAATATACTGTATTTATATCAGGTCAATCTCTACTGGTTTCCAACATTCTTCAAAATATCTTCTTTTGTGTTAAACAGAAAAAATAATTTGTGAGTCATCTGGTTGACCTTTCTGTTTACACTTTTAATCAGCAGGTTTTATGTTTTGCCATTTCACAAAATCCAGAGTGTAACAGAAGAAATGTGGCAGGAGGCAGCACTGCAGGCGATAATTTGTTCACATTTTACACCAAATTTACCTCAGGGGTCAACTTGAGGACACTGACTAGAAAACCTGGCAAAAATACTCCTTAAACAACTTGTGTTCATAAACTTGTGTATGCTCTTACAAATAGTATTTTTAAATTGTACTATTATTAATATTTTTATTTCATGATCTATTTTTTTTTTTTTGTTTAAAATATAATAAAGACAATAAGTAAACATGACAATCAGGCAAATGAATAGTCACATATGATTCATAAAGCCATTTGGCCTAAATGCAGCACTGCATTTACACAGCCTTGACGTCACGAGCTTGCCTGAAATTATGCTAAAATGCTGTATAATGTAGTTCACTGATGTGTGCTGACAAAAGAGCCTTTATCAACTCATGTTTGTATCATTTGTGTGTGTGCTTGTGTACAGGTACCCTGATTATGAATTTATTAGTGATAATTCCATTTCCTGGTCGGCTGGACTACATAACCGCTACACTGAAAACTCTCTGAGAGGAGTCATCTTGGATATCCACTTCCTATCTAGGACCAACTACTTAGTGTGCACCTTTTCCTCACAGGTACATTTTGACCCATTTCTTCTCAAAGTTCTGTAGTTATCACACATGTACATTTTGTCTGTTTCTATTCACTGAACTCTCGTGATGTCTGAATTGTGTGAATGTACTAGCCAAGCTCCTACTGTTTTTCTATGGGGGGCCTATTGTTCAGTTTATTTTTGTTCGAAACCTTTTTCGGGGGATTTACTTTAGAGTTTTTTCTTCTACTACAGTCAACTTTTTTTTTTTATTGAGCTTCTGCTTTTACGGATAAACTCGTATTGTCCACAAATACAATGCGGACTTCACGCTTCGCTTTGAAATAGCATGCTGATTTTATATTTGGTTTGGGTTTTGGGTTTTAATGCCAAACAGGATGTCTGGCAATAAGTAGTCTTGCTAATCCCAATTTGTATTATCAATAGAAAGTCTGGTGAATTTATTCTGGCCAGTAATCCCCCACTAAAGACAGTTTTGCACGGGACGATTTTTGGCTGTCAATTTTGGACGCTAAAATCAATTACACTTTGATATTTGTGTATTAAAAACAAACATCAAATCTTCTGCATGGAATAAATATAATCTGCCTTGTTGTGAGCAGAACCAATCCATAAATCGTTTGACTTATTGCTTATTATGCATACTCAAACCAGTATATTGGAAGCAAAGCGGAGCAGAATCTTTAGAAAGGCACAGTCCAATCCAATACCACTCTGAACTATTTGTGGTTCTTGTTGTAAGGAATTTATTGAATGCATAGCTCAATTACAGTTGATCTTTGTATAACATACTAGCCTATAAATAAATGTGACAACTACAGTGGTACATTGAGTTCATGCAAACTTATTGGCATCACTATGATCAAACTCTTTCCTTACTGCTGATTTGTCTCCATCGTAGAGATCTGTAGTCATGGTGATGACATTCTCACCCACTCACTTTTTACTTTTACCTTTAAACTTGCAGACACGTGAGATACTGATGCCCATGGTCTGTTACACACCAAATCTTCTGCATAGACTTGTTGTGCCTTGTTATGAGCAGTATAAAAGCCTTATTTTGCACACTCAAACCAGTATATTGGAAGCAGAGTGGAGCAGAATCTTGAGAAAGTCACAGTCCAGTCTGTTAAAATGATTATCATTAATAAGTTCAAAATTATTTATTAACTTCCGTTCTCCATACACCATCATCCAGTGTATTTAATGGAATAATTAGGTCCAAAGTCTTTATAAGAATTGCAAACTCTGACATAAAATGTCAAAGTGTCCCAAGACTTTTAACCAGGATCTCACTAGTGTCATGTCGAGGAACAAGGGTATCTACTACACAACACCTGGTGTTATTAAGCAGTCCTGAACACCTTGATGATTGGTTCTGATCTGTACTTCTTGGGTTGGAACTAAATTTTTGCCAGATTCACGCAGGATGTCAGCATCAACGCTTCACATTCACTTTGAGTAGGTGACATCAAGTGTTGCCGAACTGAATTGTGGATCCGTCAACACCACTTCAGCGGCACTGCTTGCTGCAGAAGTTGCCAATTTCTTAATTTTTCAAGCACCAATGGAAGCGTCAGCCATTCAGATTGCTTTATGCAAATACCTCAGCTCAGACTGTAGCTGATTGCAGACTAATTTCATTGGCTGACACTGCTGTGACGATTGCGTCAGCCCCAACTTTAGACACGCCCTCCATCAAGCGTAGATGCTGAATACGCAATTAAGGACAGAGTCCTTTAAAAGAAGGATGGGCCAAGAAGTCCTCATTGCAGTGTATAGCACAATGACGTACTGGAGCAGGTCCAATACATAGTTAACAAGGTTTAAGGTTGTCGTAGGTGTACACGTTAATAACTACGAGGGTTGGGTTTAGGTTTAGGGTAAGTGTAAACGTTATTTACACACAATGTAATGGGTAATAGTTAATTTATTACCGCTTGCATGCACGTCCACTACAGGATTGGACCTGATCTAGTACATCAGGGGTGCTCAACCCTGTTCCTGCTGATCTACCTTCCTACAGAGTTCAGGTCTAACCCTGATTAAATACACATGAACCAATTATTAGGACCTGTACGGCACTTGATAATTACAGGGAGGTGTGTTTGATATGGGTTGCAACTGAAATCTGCAGGAGGGTAGATATGCAAAAACAGGTTTGAGAACCCCTGCAGTACATCATCGAGCTACAGGCTGCACCAAGGACACACTCGTGTTGGCTACACCCTTCTGTAAAGAAACATTAAAATCCTATAGGGTGTCCAACTTTACAAAGGATAATTTCAAGGCAAGGCAAGACTTTTTTTCTGGGGAAAAAAACTACTGGAAAGGCCTGCTAGTCAGATCCAAACTATTTAAATAAAACAGTATGCCAGACTGTTCGCAAGCACTCTGCGGGTACATTCTTCTAATAGTCTTTTATCTTCACTTCAGTGTTTCACGAGGAGCACTTAACTATTGCAAAGTCTATTCATCTTTGTCAGGTGCACCTGCATAGCCTCTCATCGCCCCTCTACCTCAACTCCCCTATACTCAGAAGATTGGTCTTGAAAGCTGCTTGTGAACGTGTGTCTCTGTTTGCCTTTTCCGCTGTGCACAGGTGTGTCGAGTTGCCTACGAGATCATGCAGACTCTCCACCCGGACGCCTCCTCGTACTTCTACTCCCTCGACGACATCTACTACTTCGGTGGACAAAACGCCCACAACCAAATCGCTATCTACCCGCATCAACCACGCAACAGCGACGACATCCCGCTGGAGCCTGGAGACGTGATCGGCGTCGCGGGCAATCATTGGGACGGATACTCTAAGGGAATCAACCGCAAAACGGGCCGCACCGGCCTCTACCCATCCTATAAGGTCAAAGAGAAGATCGAGACAGTGAAGTATCCCACATACCCAGAAGCGGACAAACTTCTCAAGAAACCGTAGAGTGAGAATAACAATTAAAAACACTCCTGAAACAAGGAAACCCTGGATCGCCCGGATGGGAATGCACTTTGCGTGTGTGAGTGAATGTGTGTGTACATGTGTATGTGTGTGTGTGTTGTCTAGGGGTTCTTCGAATGGGTTTTGGGACACCTTCCTAACTCTGGTGCTTGTACCTTGAGTCCCCCTGAAATGGCAATCAGGGTTGTGGAAGACAAAAAAAGGATGAACTCAAGACAACAAACGGAAGGCACTGTACTGTAGGTACTTTCTAATTAATCTCCGGGTAATGAAGGGAACTAAATACGTTTATTTAAGAACACAACTTGAAGAAGTGACTTTGCGACTCCAAACCGATCATGACAAAGGAATCATAAACCCGGGTTTACTCTTGTCCTCCTATGCTCTTATACCTCCTTGTGCACAATGATGGCGTCCTTTACTCTAGCCTCACTCCACTGGTTTCTCTCATGCCATCGCTTTGCCAACTGACACTCCTCGTCGCACCCATGAGCTATTAATTTCCACTGCCATTCTGTGCTTTTAAATGTGACTTCTGCTGTTTTTATTTTCATCGTGAAGTTTTATCATGTGTTTGTGCGCGCGCGTGCGTGTGTGTATGAAGTGTGCGGATTGGAAAACGGTGCCTATGAGGGCGATTTACTCACTTTTGCGGAAAGAGTTTTGACTCTGGAGCCTTACGGACCAGCCTTTCCATGCGGATTTACACTCCCCCCCTCCTTTCCACATTGTGTCTTATCCACAGTCCATCATGTTTTTTAAGAGATCATTTCATGTTATTACATTTTAAAATACGGAACCGATAAGAAAACAACACTTAATATGAAGATAATGATACTAATATTATTAATGATGATGATGATGATGATGATGAAGAGAAAGAATAATTACGGTAACAATGACACTCGCTGTCATTATGAATTTTAGTTGATCATGAAGGAGTTGTTCATTGTTTTATGTTCGCGGGCATTGTCTCTTTGGTAAGCAGATCAAATAAAATTGATCAGCCAAACTGGGTTTCAGTCTGTACCTTATTATTGACTATGTGTGTGTGTTTCGACTGTTCTTAAGGGACAATTGAGTTAAAGCTGACAAGAGCTCCCTTTGGAAGCATTTTAGAGTGTTAAATGCAAAATTATTCATAATGAAAATGTTATTATATGTGGATTAGGTTGGCCTGTAATAAATATAATTAGATTTTAAACACAATAGCTTTATTCACTAGAAAATCAGCCTGAGGGTTCCTCTGGGGAATTCATTGAATCTAAAATATTAGATTTTCTTTGTTCAATTATTGCAACAATTAAGGGCAATTCACACTGCACCAACTTACACTGACTAACACAAAAGGACACTTTGTTAGGTTTTGACAAGTGTCTGCTGTCATTGTTGCTTATTTTGCCAAGTTAACATGTGGATTCAGGGTTTGTTGGCTCATTGAATGTGATGTTCAGTAATCTGATGACTGTCAGTGTTTGTTGGCATCTGTCAGTGTAGTCAATTGTCTCTTATAAAGTTCATAATTCCTTAAAAACTATTCACTTATTCTCTTTATTATTTCATTGGAGTTGGTTAAGAAAAAGAAAAAAAAATAGTTATTTGGTCTGTGCGACTCTCTGATTGGTGGATTTTTCTGCAAAGCATCATGGATAATGTAGTTTTTAGTCATTATTTGTTATTATTCACATGATTTTGATTTATTACTAGCAAATAGGTTTAACTAATGCCTAGTTCAGACTGTGTGATTTTAGCCCCGATTTTGGCTCGCCGATAGGTTTTGAGAAATCGCCGTCAAATGCCTGAAATAACAGGCAAATCGCTGCTCGTGCACGTGAGTGACAATCACACAGTATGAACTATCAAAGACGCGATCTTAGAGAATCGCCGATGAGTCGCAGATGCCTGCGAGATATTTGGCATGCTAAATATCTGGAGCTGTCGGCGATTCAAATCATGCCGTGTGAATTGAGTTTTGACTGAAAATAACATCAGTGATCGCCTACAGCCAATGAGAGAGCAGCATTCACTTGTGTGTGCGTGTGTGTATACCTGCTGCAGGCCAGTGGGAGGCTGGGGGAGAAGTTAAAAGCGCTCATTTTCGGTTTATTTGGACCCACGAAATGGAGGAAAAGCTAGTGGTTTGACAGGATTCAGGAGCAACCGTGTCTGTTTGATGTTTTATACAGAGAGAAATTAGTTTATTATCAACATTGAGGAGAAATGGCTAATTCCCTTAAAACCCAGGTGAGCAAATATGTAAATTTTCTACCCCATTAAATGCTTCTTTCTCATTATGTAGTTAATAACAAAAGATACACTACGTGTTTTTGGCTGTGAGATGTAGTTGGGACGAAGTTTTCGGCGATTCTTCCTATAGTAAAGTCATGCAATGTGAAAGTCCCTGTCGCCAATCCATCTTGCAGTGTAAACAAAGCAGCGACGAAACGCTAGCCCAGATAGTCATGCAGTGTGAAAACATCTGTGACACAACTACTTTGAAAATTATGCAGTCTAAACTCGGCAGAAAGCGCATTCAACTGGTGTGTAAATGAAACTGTATTGAACAGCTTGCCACATCATCTAATTCGAGAGCTGCGTTGTCATTAAGGATATTTTCTGATTTACTTCTATAAGCAAGAGAGTTTGAGAAATACATTTGGTAAATTTGGTCATGTGAATGTACCTACAACCTTCTATTGTCAATATGGTCTGATTTGGACGCTTTGATTTAAAAAAGTATTTTATTTAACATTACAGATAATCTAAATTAGATTGCTGTCTTTAACTGAACTCTTCATTGATTAAACAGACTTATTTCATTGATATTATACATTTTTTATGAAGTTCACCCAAAATTTTTAATTTATTATTTAATTATTTAAAAATTTACTTGCCCTTAAAGACCCTGATATAAACCATTTCAAACAAAATCAGAGAACAAATTGAAATGAGGTGATATCAACTAAATATGGTTAAAAGAAATTTAGCCAGGAATTTAGTTCCCCAACAGGCACACGTCATGAGACGTTATTATTAGGTTACATTTTGGTTGTGACGTCAGGTAACCAAAATTCAATTTCTAGCCAGCGTCTAAGGACGTTATTTTGATGTCTAATAACGATGTTGATATTTGGTTGATTTTAGGTTGTGTTGGAAAGGGACCAAACTCAAACATTGATCCAACATCATATTGATGTCCAATTCAATCTTAAACCAAGGTCCCCATAATATTGGGGTACAACATCAATCTGACGTCATTTTGATTATCTGTGCCTGCTAATCGTTTTAGTTTGAATCAGCTCCCCAAAGTTGAATTATCATTGGTTTGAGGCAATTACACAATTGGCGGGTGTGTTCTGGAATGTTCTCATTTTTAGTGGTCAGACAGGAGACAGCATTTTTTTTTTTGTTTCAAAAACATTGATACTCTTTTCAGGCAATCCTCCATCCTTGTAGCGCACATTCTGAAGTATGAAAAATGCACTAATCTGTGCTCCACATTTGCCGAATAAAAGGAGCAAACTTGACATCATTATTTCTAATTTCATCAAGTGGATGCACATCTACTTTAATTTTTATACATCAGTTTTACTAAACTGTTCTCACAGCAACCATCGTTGTTGTGTTTATGGGTACACGTTTAAAACCCCACCTACGAAAACAGTCATCATTATCATCGCACATCCTATTCTAACTTATTTTTAACGTATATCCACTACTTCATGTTAATAGCCATGTTTCCATCCACCTATTTTTATGAGCATTTTGGATATGTGCATAAAAATGTGCTTAAAAACATGTGAGTAAATAAGTAGGATAAACTTTTTTATTCTGTAAGAAAAGATGTGCATAAATTATGGTGGAAACACTTACCGAAGAAATATGCGCTTAAAAAAAGTCATGTGATTTTGTTATAGGAGATCATGTGATGATAAAAATTTGTGTAAATGGACAAACCAGCAGGCTGAGCACACTTTAAAACATCTGAAATGTTTTGGTCTTTCTAAAACACCCTCACCATTTCAGTATTAGTGTTATTATATTATTAAAGGGGTGGTCCACTATGATATCATATTTTAAACTTTAGCTGATGTGTAATGTAGCTGTGTGAACATAAACAACATCTCTCATCTCTGAATGTAAAAAGTTCAATACAAAGGGAGACCTTGGTTTTTACAGAGTTAGCTTAGCAAAGCCTACAATGAACGAATTTTGGGGACTACAAAAAATACTTCCACCCCCTGTGAGATCACAAAAGTTCTTTTACTGCGCACACAAACTGCGCAGGGCCGTGGCCAGAGGCGCTGTAACGTAATAGCAGAGATGACGCTAAAAATGCGTCCAAACAATGCTGTTTCCACAGAACTTCATCTGTTCCTCTGCATATTCCGGATACATGTGAAAGACGTCGTGTAATGCGTGGAGTAAAAAAAAATACAGGTTAGCTTACCTGACTCGTGGTAGCAGCAGGAAAATAAATCAAGGCTCACACAGGTAGCATCCCACATCTTGTGCTTTATTCTTCTGTCACGATATATTACAGAAAATATCTTAATCCGAGCATCAGCGAAAAAGAAAAAAAAATTCCTGTGCACATGCGCTTGTTGCAGAAAGTTCAGACATTCACACACACACACACACATAGACGCACACACACAATGGCAAACGCTCTTAAAGGAGCCGCACCCCATTTTCACTCAGACACTTGTCAGATTTTTTTTTTAGAGAGCAGGCTGGAGGTTGACTGTTTACACAGCAGAAAAGCGCGTGCTTTTACAGGCGTGACGTGGAGACGATCCGCGAATCGCAGCACATTATGATGATGACCAATCAGAGTCACTTAAGGGCGGGCCTTTCAGTGGAACTAGGAAATATGACAGTCGTTTACATGTTAGCTGAGTAGCTGTGTATAATCAAAAATGACGTGATTTCCTTCAAGTGAAACATGAGCACACATTGCTTTGCATCTTATAAACACAGCCAAGCCTTAAAATTACATTCTGGACAACCCCTTTAATTACCTACAAAACTCTCATGTCTTCAGACGCCGCCACGTGTTCATTGCGTGTCGGCATTGTCTCCTGAGGCGCAGGTCGTTTATTAAATAAGAAAACACTTCTCCTACCACAGAAAATTTCGTTTTTATTGTTGATTTTTGATGCCAGTTAATCAGAAATTGACATTTTTGTTCTCTTTGACTGCTTTATTCACACGTCTTTTATGCATTTATGTTCCAGTTTTGTGCATAATTGAATTCACATTTTTGTATACTTGTTTGACAAAAAGATGATATTACGTTTTTTTTTTTTGTTTTTTTTTCTTCAATACGAATTCGTTAAAAGCAGAAAGTCCCTTCATGTTAGAACAAACAAACGTGTGTTTACATGTGCCACCTGCAGGTGCTTATGCAATTTTTGTACCATGGAGAGGTGGGATTGTTCGGTGCTGTCAACAATTAATTACAAATCAGATTTATGTATGTGTGTGTGCGTCACAGCCCAAATTACAGCTGTTGGAAGTGTGTTCAGTTCCCTGTGGTGGACTAAACAGAACAGCGTTTCTCTGAGGTTTTTCTGAACACGCGGGTCACACGCTGCTCTCATTAATTAAACCACAGCACACTCTGAGCAGGTATTGAACCAAATTGCCATTTACAATTATTTATTAAATTGACCAGTGAGCCGCATGCGCTTGTGAAAATAAGCTCCCTCGACCCAGCAGGATGTCATGATGTTGTTCTTGGAGGCTCTCAGAAGAATACTGTTATCAGAGGACTGCATCTGCTGTCTGGTGCCTCGTGAGTTCCTCTGTGCTTTGATTCCGGTGCTGATAAATTTGGGCCTTGCTGTAAACATTGCCGATGATGTTTCTTAAAGTTGTAGCTCACTTGAAGTAAAAAAAAATTAAAAAGGGCTTTAAATTAGTGTGTGTGTCTGCATGCACTTGTCTGTCTGTGTGTGATTAATGTTAGTCTCAACAATTATGGCTTGTTTTCATTTTTAGAACTAAATAAAACTATTAATAAATTAGCAGTTCACCCAAAAATTGGATAATTGCTACAAATGTGCACAGCCTCAGGCCATTCAAGATTATTCCAGCCACATTTTGATATTTTCAAACTATGTGAAACATTGAAGTAGATTTAATTGCATTTTGTATGCTTTCTGTGGGTATAAAATCACAACATGAGGCGTCTTTGGTCATAACCATTCTTAAATCATGATACGGTTAAATGTAGAAGTTAAATAAAAAGTAAAATACAAAATGATTGTGCACTTGAGCAATATCACACAAGTAGCAGTGCAATATGGCTGTATAATGGCACTGGTGTCAGGCATGCATTGCCTTATGGTCCGTGCACACCGGGACACTTTTTGCTCGCGTTTTCTGTCAACGTTTAACACCTTGTGACTAAATAAAGGGTGCCAATATGATCGTGCACACCAATGCGCAAAACGCCAGGCGTAAAAGCATCATTTTTTTTAAAGCATTTTCAAAATTATTTTGTGTAGCGCCATCTAACGTCAAGGAGTAATTTTGCATACTCTTCTGCTCGACGGCAGTTAAAATCGCTTGGGTTTGAATCCGGAAAAATGTCTTGGAAAATTGCTGACAATAAACGGAAGTGAAAATCCTCCCAGTGTGTTTGAGCCTTTATGGCTGCATTTACACTCAAGATCTTGATGGTCAATTTCGATTTTGTGACTGTATCTGATTTTTTTGATGACCTGTATACATCATCTTTTAAAAGTGACTCGTATCCGATTGACTGCATTTACACTGCACACGGCAAAGTGTACAATGACCAGGAAAAAAAAGAGCAAGTGCTGACTGACAGCTGATAATAAAAGAGCGCCCTTTTCTCCATTCCTGTATTTAATGTGTTTCATTTTTTAACATTCTTTTTGACAACTTGTCTTACTATAGTTTATAACAGAAAGGTTATCATTTGGCCTTCTTTTTTTAATCCAGGCCTTTTTAAACCAGTAGGCATCTTAATCGTAATGTCCATGGCATGATCTATGCTTGTGATGTATGCACTAGTTTTATATTAGTTTGTATTGGTTACGTGGGGGATATTGCGCACTCTTGCTCTCTCGTTAACATGCTTAAATACTAAAAGCTTGTTTAGTCCTCATGTATGCGATTTAAGGTTTGTGACTCTGCTGAAGTCTGTTAATCTGTCGGATAAATTTCCACATATGAACACGGCCTGAATCTGATTCGAGTAAATCGGAATCCATTTGATTTTTTCTTGTTTACATGTACGAGAGCCATATTCAATCTGTGCCACATGGGAGAAAAAAAATCAGAATTGAGTCACTTGAACCATGCAGTGTAAATGCAGCCTTAGTGTCCCACCAGTGCTGATATACAGCCATACTGCACTGTTACAAGTGTGATATTGCGTTTATACAACAGTTTGATAGCATAATCGTGTATATAAAAAAGAAAATCAAACTAAAAACCCTTTTGTAAGAGGAACTACCTTCTTCCGCCATTCATTCACATTTGCAGCTGACATTAAAACAGCAGAAACCACTGCTCATTTACCAACATCACTTTAGAGGTAGTATTTGAATGAATCTCTAGCATAATGTCTAAAGTCATGACAAAACAGGTGATTTTGCTGACATATTTAGAACATAAGGCTGAATAGCATGAAATGCCATCAGTCTATAGAGATTTCCCAGTATTTCTTTGTTGCAATCTGAAAAATCACAATAATTAACCCCAGAAATCCAAAGCAAAGCAAACACTACAAGACTATGGTATAAATACTGCACTACAACATACAAAAGAGATAGAGATCAACCTAGAAAGTCATTTACTTGTTTTATAATGATTTGATCAGCTGTAGTTTGAAATTACACTGAGTTTTTCTCCTCTAAGGGCTTATTGTGCGGTCTTTGTCGCCATCTTGTGGCGGAATGTCAACTGTCTTTGCTCTGCTCAGTATGACAGGCTGATGGATGTCGGTGTGCTGTATTTCCGAAATTATAAATATTTAAAATAGGCACTAGCCTTTAAATAAACTGCATAGTTGCAATCTAAACAACTAGTCTCGACTAAAAAGCCTCAGAAGTACATTATGTTGTCCAACAGTTGCAAAATTTGTCAGACTGTACACTCTCAGAATAAAGGTATGTGAGCTGTCACTGGGGTGGTACCTTTCCAAAAGGTACACATTTGTACTTAAAGGGTCCATAATGGTACCTTAAAAGTATATATTAGTACCTAAAAATTTTAAGAGGAAAGCTTTTGTACTTTTTAAGTACTAATATGTACCCTTGAGGTATTAATATCGACCTTTTAGGTACAAAGTTGTACCTTTTGAAAAGGTACCACCCCAGTGACATCTCTTCTTACCTTTAATTCTGAGGGTGTAGTGAGTTTGTTCATCTGCTGACACTCTATATGGGCGGAGTAATACAGAAGGGTGAGGAGGCTGTACGAGTGCTGCTGTTGTGGAATATTGCATGGCTATCAGCCAATCAGATTCGAGAACCAGACAAAACTGTTAAATAAACATATAAAAAATGTTTAAATGTAAATGTTAAACAAAAAGTAAAATACAAAATTATTATATATGCATTCATTCTTTCATTTATTTATTCATTTTTCTTCGGCTTAGTCTCTATTTCAAAGGTCGCCACAGCGGAATGAACTGCCAACTATTGCAGCAGATGCCCTTCCATTCACACCCATACACATTCTTACACACACACACACACACACACACACACACACACACACACACACACACACACTATGGCCAATTTAGTTTATTCAATTCACCTGTAGCACATGTCTTTGGACTGTGGGGGAAACCGAAGCACCCTAGAGGAAACCCACACCAACAAGGGGAGAACATGCAAACTCCACACAGAATCTCAGAGCCCAGCCGGGACTAGAACCATTGATTTTTATGCCGTGAGGTGACAGTGCTAACCACTGAGCCACCCATTCTTGTCTTATAGGACAACTTTGAAAAACGATTTTGAAACAGTTTAACAAACTGCCAACTGGGTGTAAGAAAACTAAATATTTATATTAAAAATCATGAGTATATTTATTCAGTATCTTAATTAAGACATTTTTATAGTTATTTTATTATTAATATCTGTAGTAATTTTGTTTTTACGTTAGATGTGTCAAGAATTTTCAACATTTGTGAATGGAGATGAGACTGCACGATGGCGCAGTGGGTAGCACGTTTGCCTCAAGGCAAGAAGGTTGCTGGTTTGATCCTCAACTGGGTCAGTCATGTTCTCCCCATGTTTGCGTGGGTTTCCTCCAGGTCTCCGGTTTCCCCCACAAGTCCAAAGAAATGCGCTATAGGTGAATTGGGTAAGCTAAATCGTCCCTAGTGTACGTGTGTGAATGAGTGTGTATGGGTGTTTCCTAGTGATGGGTTGCAGCCGGAAGGGCATCCACTGCGCAAAACATATGCTGGATAAGTTGGCGGTTCATTCCGCTGTGGTGACCCCAGATTAATAAAGGGACTAAGCGGAAAATAAAATAAATGAATAAATGTGTTTGGAGACGAGACAAAAGACTGCCTTTGTGAGTCTAATTACGTTCCTTTGACTCTTAAGTAAAAAAAGAACATTAAATTGCAAACAGTGTGTGTAAATGCTGGCAAAAAAATTTTCATTTTTGCGTGAACTGTCCCTTTAATCGTACAGAATATTTACAAAACAGCAGCTGTAACTCTTTAGGAGGCAGAAGATAAAGTGCTCCGATGAAGGGCAACAATTTGCTCAAGCAGGAGTTGACGAATTGCCTCTAGAATAGGTTTTCTCGAATGATTAGCGTCCTGTCTGCCCGCAGCCTCAATTAACTGCCAGAGACCTCCATCTCTTCCTCTTTGTCGTTGGCATTAGTTTGCATGTTGGCTGCAGCGGCGTGTTTCTGGTCTGGGCTTTTAGCGCCGTTTTAGCAGCTGGGCTGATCTGATAGCTCGGGTGATTAAGAGGTTGCGCTGCCGCCACGACACGCAGAGAAATTGCAGCGCCGCTCTTATCTCTTCACACGTTAAACGTCTTTACTTTAACAGCCGCTCCTCGTCTCTCCCCCTCCATCTGTCTTTTTCCGCTCGAGATGCAGGACTATAGGATAGAGATTTGAAGGGAAGAGGGTACAGTATAATTCCTTCCTAAATCAATCACAGCTCAGTTACTGAATGTCAATGCTTGCTTAAGGTAAGCCTTTCTAGGCCCGGAAGCTTACAACTAAAAAGTGGGCTTGACTTTTATCATAGTCGTTTGTCAGGTAGTGTTATATAGGTAGAAATTTCCTGTCAGAAACATTAGCTTTTTACAAAGTCAAACCAGAGCCGTTTCTATTTATACTTATAGTTCCCTTTTGTGCTAATAAGTGCCTGTAGGCTATACGTGTTTATACTTCACATAGATGAATGTAGGTTTGTCTGAGAACTGAATTGTGGGATCATAGCCTCAGTTGGGAAATAAGAAACTGGAAGTCGTACTTGTAGTGTGGTTTTGACCTAATTAGCTTAAAGGAACCTTTGGGGTTAAATGCAAGGTAAGCTCTGTCATCTTATCTGCTACGTGCTGTCGGTCAGCAGAGAAATGAATTTCAGTTTGTTGCTTACTCCGATTCTCTCTGTAGTCTTCTTCACTGATTGTTCTCACCATAAAATATTAAAATATGAAAATTGACTCTTTGCTAAATGCTATTTTACATGTTTATGTCTTGTTATAAAAGATGTGTCTTTGCACTTCATTATTTTACACAATTCATTTGCCCTCATAATATTTCATCAAAAACTATATTCTTTCCTTCCCCCTCAAAATGATTTTCATCATTTATGATCACATGAATGTCTTTAGGGCGGGGCTATCAGTGTGTCTCTTCTTTTGTCCATTCATCAGTCTTCTCTAATTTTGTCATTTTCTTTTTCTTTTATTTTTCTTTATTTTTATTTTTATTTTTTTTATAAAAGTGTGGAGTTATTTCTATCAAATTGTAAATAACATTGTTGTTAATTAAAGATAAGTTACATTTAATAAATACAGTTAAAATCAGAATTCTTAGCCCCCCTTTAATTTTTTTTTCTTTTTTAAATATTACCCAAATGATGTTTAATAGAGCAGGGAGATTTTCACAGTATGTCTGATAATGTTTTTTTCTTTTCTTTGTTTTCTGGGGTAAGTTTTATTTGCTTTAATTTGGCTAGAATAACAGCAGTTGAAATTTTTTATAAACATTTTAGTCAAAATTATTAGCCCCCTATAAGCAACATTTATTTGATAGTTATACAGTAACTTAATTACCCTAACCTGCCTAGTTAACCTAATTTAAATGTCACTAAGCTGTATAAAAGTGCCTTGAAAAATATCTAGTAAAATATTATTAAATGTCATCATGGCAAAGATCAAAAAATCTGTTATTAGAAATGAGTTATTATGTTTAGAAATGTGTTGAAAAAAATCTTCTCTCTGTTAAACATGAAAACTATGAAAAAAAATTACCAGAGGGCTAATAATTCAGGGTGTTTAATAATTCTGCCTTCAACTGTACGTTTCAATAAAGTTAAAGTTTAAAGTTAAAGTTTATGCAAGAAAATTTGTTTTGTGTTATTTAAAAAGTTTGTTTGAAACATTTTTCATTATTTTGATTGTCATTCTATCCTCTCAATGGCATCTTTGTTTTGAATTTAGACGACACATCATCTGTAAATTGTAGAACAAAACTAAAATAACTTTTTACTAATCTAATTCCAATCTAATAGATTTGATTAAACTATTAAACTTCTAAGTACTCTCTTTTTTATTTTATTTTTTGTTTTAATTTATTTATCTTTTTTATTAATATTATATTTTTTCTTTGAAATACAGCGATTCTGTAAACATTTAGACACTGTCCATGTGCTGATAGTGCTGTTTACAACCCAGACTCCTTCTTTAAACATATGTCCCAGTAGCTACATTTTTTTTAGCAGTTTTTGTTTTCATGAATCCACCAGAAGCTGCTGCATACGTTTTTTCATATCTCAAATTTCTCCCGAAAGTGCCATTCATGCCTGCTGTTCTCGCATAAATCCACCAGAGGGTGCTGTCATCTGAACGATCGACTGACCCACCCTCCTCCTTCCCTAAACCCAACCCATAGTGTTTTTTTGTAAAAGCACTGATTGACTTGAACCTCCTCATTGTGGTCAACTCCTCTCTTTGTCTCAAGTCCGCCAACGTACATGCAAGCTAGTGGACAAACTGGTAACATCGGGGAAAGCCATCCATACAGTGGTAAGCGGTCAGATGGTAAGGGTGAAAAGGAATGGCATCACACCGCCCAGTAGCGCTTGTTTCAATATGAAATTTAACCATACGTACTTCTGGTTACATAAATCATGAAATCCAGAAATGTATACAGGGCTACGTTTTGAGAATAGACTTATGTTGGATGTTTACATGTGAATATGTCATTTTTCAGCCGGATCTCACAAGGAAACATAACTATTTTGCTCTTTAGCTGATAATAAATCGTATTTGGCATGCTGTCATGGGAGAGAGACCTGAGCTCGTAATATCCTCGAGCCCGGGGCTCCCTCCTGTTAGAAGGGCGAGGGGGGAGTTCGAGCTCAGGTAGGTCTCGAGAACTCCCCTGCTTGTCGCCGTGTGAGAAGTGTAAACTAGGGCTGTCATAGGTGATAATTTGGTTTAGTCTAGGCGGGAGGAAAATAGGGAACCCTGGGAAAACCCACACGAACATGGGGAGAACTTGTAAACTCCGCACAGAAACACCAACCAGCCCGATAGGAGGTTGGATCAGTGGTGTTCTTGCTGTGAGATAACAGTGCTAGTCACTGGGCCACCGTGTCGCCCTATCAGAAAAAAGGGGGGAGGAATTAGGGGTGGAAGGGGGAAGCTTCAAGATGAAGATAACTAGAGTAAAAAACTCAGGTTATTTATAATGCTTCCGTAATCATCTAATAGGACAGATAACGGAGATAATAAGGAGCCAGCCGTGTTGATCATAAGCACGTGATCCTCTCAAAATTAGTTTATGAATAAACCACACCAAGTTCACACGAATTAGCCATTAAATCAAAGTTATGAATTGCTGTGAGATTGTTAAATTTTCAGTGTCTTGAACTTCTCACTCAATAACACACACAAGTCTATAAGTTAAATGAAAAATTCGTCATCGAAGAAACACCCCCCTATATTTGCAGCTATTGTCATCTATGAAGTAATTAGTTCAGCCTTCAATACAATCTAGCAATGCATTGTTGTTTCACAGAACCGTACATAAAAGGCTTTCATGCTTTTTTAGACACAACCCCTTTGCAAACCAATCCTAAATTGACCTTCATTATAAATATGAAGCAGATTAGAGTTTCTTTGACGCATCTCGAAATGATGTCAGTGACCCTAGCAGCTTTTAAATGGCAAAACTTCCCCTTTCGTTTTCTCTCCGCGACTGCCGGCGAGTCGTATGGATGCTTTGAAATGACAAATGACTTCGTCAGCCCCGTAAATGAGAAATCACTGAACCACATCAGACAGCAGATGGAATCCGTTACTTTAAAAGCTTTTTGGAGGATTTTGCATTGAAAAGAAGTAATTGTCTGTCATTTGTGTTGTCATTAAATGGACTGTGTATGCTTGTGTGTGCGTGACAGTGTGTAGGGAGACATAGATCTGTGTTTTTTTCCTCCATTCATTCAAGTGTTCCTCCAATATTCTGTCCTTATAAACTGTTTTACTATCCTGGCAATGCTGCTCTTCGCATGAGACACTTTTTTCTTTAAGTGGACACTAGGGGGTCATATTGTATATATCTATTTCTCTGTGTGTGTGTGTGTGTGTGTGTGTGTGTGTGTGTGTGTGTGTGTGTGTGTGTGTGTGTGTGTGTGTGCAAACTGTCTGATAGCTTAAGCAATTGCTTAAGCTCTGAGGACTGCCACCATCGAGCAGCAGTCTCAAACTCAGTTCCAGTTTAGCTCCATCTCACACCTACTTGGATATTTCTAGTAATCTTAAAAAGACCTTGATTAGCTGAATCAAGTATGTTTAATTAGGGTTGGAGTGAAACTGTGTAGAGCTGTTGCCCTTCAGGAACTGAGTGTGATACCAATGCCGCAGAGCCTTCCAGAGTGCATGAGCAGGTGTGAGAGCCGACAACATCGTGTATTCAAGCAGAGATTTTGGAGTTTAAGGGCATGGAATAGAGGCCCATTTGCCATTGGGGTGAAACTCTGTATGTGAGTATTTTATTATAACATTGATGATTGGCTGAAGACCCACTTCCTGTCCATTCTGGTTCCACCCATTTAAAAGATCTCCTAAGACTCCACTGTAGAGATCTGCGCGGGACTAAATTTTGAATCCTGCTCCCGCCAGGTTTAACCTGACAGCTCCCGCTTACATTCAGCATTTATTGTCCCGCTGCCCGGCCCGCCCCGCCCCGTTTTCTACCCGCCGCGCTCGATCCCGCTAAAGAGCGGGGGGAGAACAAAACCGAAAACCACCCAGCTATAGAGTCCAGACAGCCTATAACAAGCTGTCTGTATAAACACACAAACACACAAGCACCAAGCACACACACAGACAAAGCTCTCTCTCTCTCTCTTGCTCTCTCTCTCTCATTCGTGCGCACTAACACACACACACACACACACACAAGCACCAAGCACACTCACAGGCAAAGCTCTCTCTCTCTCATTCGCGCGCGCACACACACACACCTCTCATTCGGGCGTGCGCACACACACACATACACACAGCAGCAAACAAGCTAAACACAGCATTGCACTATTTCATTTACACACATACATACGCGTGCTCGCTCGGGAGTCAGGAGCGTTATTGCCCGCGCTTTATTCGGAAATTTATTCCCACGCCGCCAAAATGTGGTTGGGTCCCGCGGGAATGCAGACCACTACTCCACTGTCCTTTCCCATCTAGTGTTGTCATGTTACAGAAAGTTTTAAAACGTCCGTTTCCACGGTAACCATTGTGCATTGTTGAGTGCACACTTTAATGCCACTGATTGGCCATTGTGTTTAAATGCTCAACAGAAATGACTGTTATTGGACTTTAAGGTCATCAGTTAACCATTCTTATGTGCACCGAGTGCAAACAGATATAAACTATTCCATCTCATCTTGGTTGGTCTGCTGATTCCCACCACCTCCATGGGTCTTCTTCAATTTAATTAATAGTGCTGTGGATGCACAGCACTAGTCTTCCAGCCTCCAGCTCTGTTCTTGTAATAGGATCTTCTTGCTATCTCATGTATCCAAGCCTTGACTCCACCTTCGACCTCCAGCCTTTAATCTTCACGAACGTTTAGTCTCTTATATGTATATATATATATATATATATATATATATATATATATATATATATATATATATATATATATATATATATATATATATATATGCATGAGTGCAAGCATTAGCAGTGAATTGCTGGCTGCAGTTCACTTTACGGCCACTGGTGTCACTAATCACAAATGTTTCCTGTTTGACACAACCACTTTAACCAATTTAACTGACACGTTTAATGTGTCATTTCATTTAAGTTGAAGGTTTTCTTTTTTTCAAAGAATTGCACTATTACGCAAACACTACGAAGGCTGAGTGCTGTCTATGACCTTGTCCAGCGGTTATTGAATGAGAGAAAAGGAGACTGTGAAAGAGTTGCTCCTCTTTCTGGGATTTGAGGTCATCCGCTGTAATTAAGGTGTCAATCTCTGACACTTGAATAAATATGTGGTGAAAGCAGAGAAAGAAAAAGTGTTTGGAGGAACTGTGCTGCTTTTGACTGTGGAGAAAGAACGAGTTGGATAAAGAGGTAAACAAAGCTGAAAAGAATGATAGGTGAAAGAAAAGCCCACTGTAGGAGATGTGAGATGGTCTTTATTGGATCCTGAGGGGATTTATTCCACAGTCCTCAATACAGAGGGAGTAAATGTTACTGGAACAGACATTCTGAACCTCTGCTGATTTATGTTTGGTTAGTGACGCTCTATTTCAAGTAGATTATAAGTTCCATATGGCATCAACATATTCTGTTTAGCCTAGTAAAAAAACAATTGCTGATGATGTTTTTTAGAGAGTAATGTTCTTGAGTGGGAATTGAAAGGGTGGAGGTTAAATCTATGTGAGTTAATTCCTGAGCTTTCACACTTGTGTGCTTGAGCAACCACTTGCCCCATTAAATTATTTAGTCACATTAGACAAATGTGTGTATTAATTTGACTCTTTCCATTCATTGTTATCCCTGATACCATTCTTAAGCATTAGAAACAACCATTTGTGTTAGAACAACTATTAAATGATGTTCCAAATATAGGTTTGAACCTAATTGTTGAGACATGTCGATCATTATAATATAATATGTGTCCCAGTTGACAGTTTTGTTCCGGTATCCCTAAACCTCCTCACCTCTTATTCTCTCACTCTCCTTTTTCAAAAGGGCACTCATAAGGGGTTCAAATTTGAAGCTGAAGCCTTGCCTTGAGCCTCCTTTATACAGTAGATGCCATAGAATGAAAAAAATGGATATACCTAGCCATAGTTGAGATACATATGTTCAGTACATGGTAATGACATACGGTGAGCCTTAAATAGCATGGTCTCATCATTTTCAAGTCCCGTGAGTGTAAAAAACCAATGAAAAACAGGCCATTCGGAACAAAACACAGAGTCTGACATTACTCAAGGGATCATTAATATGCTCGCCACAGCAGCATTTGATTGGCCACAACAATTTCTTGTGACTTAGGGTGCTTTCACACCTGTGAATCGATTCAGGTGTTCCGAAACAGAGATTACAATTGTTACATTGTTGCTCTTTGCTCTTGGAGCGGTTCGCTTTTACACTGCAAAGTTTCTAAATGGACCAAAAGAGCTAAAATAAGTCACATGCGAGTAAACTCTCCTTACATTGGTCAGTGTCAGGGTTTATTTTGCAGCGTCCAGCTAAGCTGTCAGCAGAGGTGGTGGTTTGGTGGTGATTGACAGGGTGCCCGCGCGTGACGTGTCTGAGGAGAGACGCGGTGGGGAGGGGTAAGAAGGGTGCGCAACAATGCCTATTTGAGGACTGGGAGGGAGACGCAAGATTACCGGGAGATCATCACTCATTTGCAGGCATCCGGAGACTTGCGAAACTTCCCGCCATACTCATAATTCTCTCTTCATATAGCCGTAAGCCTATTAACTATGCATAAAACACTGTGATATAACCGCGCTCGGATTGGATCGCTTTCTCACTGCAATCGAACCGCTCCAGGGTTCGTTTCAATCGTGTCGAGACCACCTTATTCAAGCGATCTCGGAGCGATTACTTTGGCGCAGAACAGAGCGCAATTGCCCTGTTCACATATGCCAAACGAACCGCGCTAACTGGGCAAATGAGATACGTTCCGAAACAAAAGTGTAGGTGTGAAAGCACCCTTAATTATTTTTCCTCTTATTTTCTAAGTTTTCCACAGCTTGTTATATTTTCGATGTATGTGGGACTCTTATTTTGAAAACATTAATGTTCGAAAAAGTTAATGCTACTCACAAAGAGCATCTAATCCAATGGTCTCAAACTCAATTCCTGTAGGGCTGCAGCTCTGCATAGTTTAGCTGCAACCACCTCTAACTCACACCTGCTTAATAATCTGTTGTAGTCTTGACCACCTTGATTATTTGGGTCAGCTATGTTTGATTTGGGTTAGAGCAAAACAGCAAAGGAATCAAGTTTGAGACCTATGACTTAATCTGTTTACAGCTCATCAGAAAGGTGGTTTATATATTTATTCAGCACCATACCAAAGAGACACAAGGTATGGTTAGCCTTCTTGCTAACCTAAACTAATCTTTTGTCATTTTAATGCCACGGTCACACTAGAGCAGTGGTCTCAAACTTAATTCCTGAAGGACCACAGCTCTGCATCCGCTTGTTAAGTGGTGACGTGTTGGTGACGTATGTAATACTACTGTTTCCGGGTCCAAGCCGCCATTCATTTGAGTGGAGAAATCATTAGTTTATGATCACTTTTTATTCATATCACACATTAAAGTTAATTTGATATAAAGTCATAGTGTACACAACAATCTCTGGGCTTGCTGCATAACAAATACCAAAATTTTAACAATTTATAAAAAAATGAATCACTTTCTGGCCATTGGATATTAGGACATGTATATTACGATCGTGACTTTCGAAAGTATTGAATCGCTTTGTAAACGTTTATTAGAAGCATTTTATGAGTCTCCCCATTCAGTTGAATAGAGCGCGTGGACCCGAAAGCCGCTCCACGTGATGTCACACTTAACAAGCGTCCAGAGAGGACATGTTTTGAAACTTCGATTTGTCTCATTCAGTCACTTGATGTGATGTGATTTCACAGGTCAGAGTTGCAGTCTTTATGATGCAAGCTGAGATTCCATCACCCATTGATGCAATGTCAGACACAATAAACTCAAAAACTTTGCTGGACACTGGCCCTCCAGGACTAAGTTTGCACAACCCTGGTTTAATGTGTACAGTATATTGTGAAATTTGCCATGTATATATTTGAAATGAGGCCACAGACATGTACAAATACTGTTGTATAAGTGTTTAATGCACATTTATGCATCATGTCATATCACTCAGTTCTTACTGTGATTTTTTTCTGTATGTCTTCTGTTTAAATTTTAGAGATCAATTTAAACCAACATAGGATCATTCTGAAAACATAGCCCTATATACATTTCTGGAGTTCTTCATTTATGTAGCCAGAGATACGTGTAGCCACATTTTATCTTCAAAGCAAATGCTATGGGGTGGTATGATTCCTTTTCATGCTTAGCAGCTGACTACCTACTATATGGACAACTTTCCCGTTGTTACCAGTTTGTCCAGTTAGCTCGCCATGTACGTCAGCGGACTTGCAGAGAGGAGTTGACCATGATTATGGGGTTCGAGTCCAGCAAAGAAAGCAGGTAAGACAAAAACAGAAGCCAAAAACATTAAATAAATAAGTAAATAACAGGGTGAGAATGTGGTAAAATTCAGACGAGGGCTTTTCTTTTTCTGGATTGCTTTTTAAAACTGTCAGTTAGGTTTAGGGAAGTTGGAGGCCGGGTCTTTCGGTGCTTTTTTTAAATACTATTGGTTGGGTTCAGGGAAAGAGGAGGGTAAATAAGTCTATCAGTCAGTCAGTCAGTTAACAGTAATGGATTTTTGCAAGAGCAGGTGCGAATGGCATTCGTTACACAAATTTGAGAAAAAGCATGCACCTCTGGTGGATTCATGAAAACAAAACTGCAAAAAAAAAAAAACTAGGTTGTGGGCAAATTTGGTGCTATCCAGAAATGTGTAGCGGCACATTTTCAGAATGAGCCTTTGTTGATATAAACATAATGCAACCTTACTGTATGTACTTTAAATAAATCTCAAAGATTAGATTCTTCCTGAGATTTGTAAGACCAATTAAGAAGTGTAAAAGTGTAGACCTTTCCTGTTTTGTGTGAAACACACAATAATGTACCATACATTTAAGAAATAATATGAACAGTTAGCCATGAGAGCACATATGTTAAGTTAATTGTAACTTAATCATGTTCTAACTTAATTTTAAAAGTTACACAAGTTGTTTAAGTCAGTTTAATATATTATAGGTTCAAATGACTCAAAAATGACTTAAAAATGTAAGGCAACCAGTATTTATTTAACAGTGTAGACATGACATTTAGCATGTGGGCATCACAATGAAAAAAAGGAAAATTTTGCTTTAGTGTTTTTAGAAAGTTTTGTGTATACACAACATAACATATTTAAACATATTTTAAGTTATTTAGACAATTTTAGTAGTTTTGAACATTTGAAATGGTGCAGTTTTCTGAATCTTGCTTTGGGAAACATTTTTGTTGTATAAAAAATGGCTAAAATTGATTCATTTTTCTTCAGCTTAGTCCCTTATGTATCAGGGGCCGCCGGCATATGTTTTACGCAACAGATGCCCTTCAAGCCAAAACCCAACACCCATACACTCTCTCGTTCACACACACTGATACACTAAGGTAGAGCTGCACAATATATCGTATCGCAGGAAGTGCAATTTTGGCATTGTATGTAGTAGATTATAATAGACCAGTCTAGGAAACCCCTACAGAATCATTCCTAATTAAACCAAATTCCTAAAAAAACAGAAATTCATGCAATCTGGTGAAAGTGTATTCATAGCGAAATTTATGTTGCAGGAAAACAAAATATTGCAATGTCAGATTTTTCCAATATCATGCGATTCTACACTAAAACTAATTTTAGTTTATTGAATTCCCTTATATCGTGCGATTAGGAATTATTGAATTCCCTTATCGTGCGATTCTAAACTAAAACTAATTTTAGTTTATTGAATTCCCTTATAGAGCATGTCTTTGGACTTTGGGGGAAACCGGAGCACCTGAAGGAAACCCACGCAAACACAGGGAGAACATGCAAACTCCACACAGAAATGCCAACTAGCTCAGCTGGGACTTGAACCAGTGACCTTCTTGCTGTGAGGCGACAGTGCTACTCTCTGAAATGTATAAAATATTTACCTTTTTATAAAACACCTCCTGAGACTCGACTGTCCTTTCAATAGAAGTTGCTGACACAAAAACTTTTTGTATAGTTAATTTTCCCTAATTTTAGTCCAGTTTGTTTTCTCTTTTTACCTCTCCCCCAGTTTCTGTTAATTTGGGACAATAATTATCTGCTGCATCTGAAGTCATTCACACCTGTGTGTGTGAGAGACCTGCGAGGAAGCTTTGTCCTTGGATGAAAAGTGAGAATGAGTTGTATGTGACAGAGAGTGATGGGAGCAGTGGAGAGGGAATAGTCCCTTGAAAGCTTGATTTCCCAGGGTCCTCTCTGGTTCAGCTGCTGCAACTGCCGCCTGGTTAGAGCTGAATAATGAGTCTGTTAAAACCAGAGATCCAGCAGGATGATGTGTGTGAATGGGCTCGGTGGGCAGCTGGGTGTTAGGTGCGCTAAATGAGAAGGTTTCTTCTTTATTTAATTTCCCAATTTCTTTTGAAGAATCTTTTTGACCCACTTTTACTCTCCTACCTACTGAGAACATCCGCTCGCTCTTCTTATATCATCTCCTCAAAACAATAGAAGATAAAAATTTGTCAAGTTTTTGTCATCTTCATTAAATATTGACCCAAGAGTTACAGTATGGTCAATCTAGCCACCTCCTTCCCTAAACCCAACCAATAGTGTTTTAAAAAGCACCAATTGACCAGCACCCACCCACTTCTCTAAATCCAACCAATGATATTTTCAAAAGCTAGTCTAGAAGGTCTAGAAAAAGAAAAGCATGGTTTTTACCACAATTTTAGAATTTAGCACACTCATCTTTTAATTTACTTGTTATTTTTTGGCTTTTGTTTTTATAATACCAGCTTTAACTGTTCTTTGCCAGACTTGAACCTTATCATCACAGGCAACTCCGCTCTGTGTCTAAAATCCTCCAGTGTATGTGGTGAGCCACTGGACAAACTAGAAATAGCAGAAAAGCCATCCAGAGGTAAGCGGTCAGCTGGTAAGCGTAAAAAGGAACGTTTCAAACCACCCTGTAGTGTTCCTTTAAAAGATGAAATGCAGGCATACATACCTCTGGCTACATAATTTGCGATCTGCAGAAATGTATATAGGGCTACATTTTTAGAATGAGCCTATATTGGAGCCGACTCTGCTTACCTACAATTATTTACAACCATTTTTTATCATGAATCACAATTTATCAGGGTTTTAAAACAATTTAGCAAACTAACATGTTCTTACACATTTTTAAAAATTAGAATATCAGATATTTCACAATATAGGTATAACAGTTGCCAATATTTACAGAAAGGGGGAAAAAGAAGCAAATGTGCTTCAAGTATCAGGTCTGCTGTTTGTCAAGTAAAACAAATGTTGCACCGACATTTTAAAAGTCATTCATTCTAAATAAGTCAAATTGAAAAATGCACTGTGGAAGGGTTCAAATTACTAGCTATGTAACGAAGGGGCTGACACAGAGGGACCCATTTGCCGTAGATTTATTAAGCACAGGTTAATAAACACAAGTACACAGATGTAATGAGTGTGCGAACTTACAAACACAATCGTGTTACGTTGAAGCATCAACGGCAGGTAATCACAGTACGAATGTTCAGGCATGGGTCAGAGGCAGTCGGCGAATATCAAAGTCAGAGTCCAGGCTAGAGTTCAAGGCAGGCGGCTAGAATCGGTAATCAGGCTGAAGTACAAGGCAGGCGGCTGGACGAGGTCAGAGAACAAGGCAAAGTAAGCAACGGGAAAGCAGGCAGAGTAGAGAAACACTCAGTAGTGTTAGCCGGGACAGAACAAGACTTCGCAATGATTGAGTGTGTGAGTGCTGCTTATAAGCGTGAGCGTGGGTGATTATCTGGATGCGCTTCAGGTGTGTAGGCTATCAGTGTATATGGATAATGTAATGGTTAGAAGTCCGGGGATGGTGACCTCTGCTGGCCAGCGAGGGGAATGACTGGGACCGAGTCGGTGACAAGTTAAATGTCCTAATGGCTGAACTATTCCTTTAAGATTGCTTCAGATGTTCCTTATACTTTTTTTTTTCATTTCTAGTCATTTAAAATAAGCTCCTGATTAGAATTTGTGTTTCTGAACTGCACTGCCAATGTCACAAATGGCTAATATGTGGATTTTCCAGCTTTGCTGTGTGTGCATGTTTGCGCAGGTCTAGGTTAGTGAGGTTAATGAATAAATCAGTAAACATGCCCGCAGGAAAAAGAAATTGCAAATGCATTTTTTTTTAAATATGCCAATATGAAAAGCTTTAAGTATAAATAAGACATATTTTATTTATCTAAATCTAAATTTAGTTCAATTATTATTATTATTATTATTATTATTATTATTATTATTATTATTATTATTATTATTATATTTCCTTTTTGGAAATTATGATTTTTTTTCTTTTCCAAGTGTTTATCTATAACTACTTACATAATACAAGCAATTCATTAAACTCTATAGAGCGTGCAAGCTGGTAAGTTCAAACTATATTCTGCAGGTGATTGGTTGCTGTCGCCTCAGCAGCCAGCATGTTCAAGAAACCAGTCTGAGATGATTCACGCTTAATGACATGGCACGCTATCCTTCTGGAAGTAGCCATAAGAAGATGAGCACACTGTGGTCATGAAGGGATGGACATGGTCAAAAACATCAACATTGCTAAATATGCATATTCAGTATTATACAAATTCTCAAATAATGTCATAACAGAACTGTTAGTTGTGTTATTGCTGTCAAAACTAATCATTATAAATTTGATTTCTTTTTTTAAAATAAGGCAATACTATTCATATAACACAGGTTCAAAAAGCAAAAAGGTCGCTGGTTTGAGTCCCGGCTGGGTCACTTGGCATTTCTGTGTGGAGTGTGCATGTGCTCCGGTTTCTTCCACAGTCTAAAGACATGCACTAGGTAAATTGAACAAACTTAATTGACCATAGTGTATAAGTGTGAATGAGTGCGTATAAATGTTTCTTTGTATTGGGTTGCGGCTGGAAAGGCATCCGATGTGTAAAACATATGCTGGATAAGTTGGTGGTTCATAATACTCTGGCAACCCCTGATGAATAAATGGATTAAGCTGAAAAGAAAATGAATGAATATTCATGTAAGCATTTTTGGTCCCACTCTATAAAAAGTGTTCTTAACTACTATGCACTTACATCATAATCAGGGCTTTACATTAACAGCCGCCAACCTGCCAAATGCGGGTAGATTTTAGCCATGGCGGGTTAGACAGCCATCTCCACTGGCCACTTTGGCTGGTTGAAAATTATTTTTAAATGGTAGCTTTCTTAAAAGCAGGGTTTGACAAAATGATGGCCCAATATTCGTGCAAATGCGACTGTAGAAGCGAGAAGCAGCATGACTGACAAATACAATTTTTGCTAGTGCGGGCTAAAGAAAGCCGGTTGAATTCTGAGTGAGAGGATAACCACTCGTGCCAACAGCTGATGTGATGCACGCGACTGTTTAAAACACGTGCGCGCTCTCGTTTCCTTGCTTGAAACAACCGTGCCTGGAAACACAACTGGTGTAATCGGTTCTCTTTCAAATAGACTTGACAAAATGTTATGTTCATGCACCCACAGTCCTGCTGCTTTCAAGAGCTCCAGGTTAGGTATTTTGAATGCAGCACCGGTTGCCTTCGCTTTAACCATTTTTTAAACACAGAATATAGGATATTAACTTCCCATTTATGTGTAGTTAACTAGTGTCAACTGTTTTTTTTTTTTTTTAAGAAATGTTTTGTTAAATAAAAAGTATAGTATACAGCTATATTTTGCTTGTTCTGACACATTATTTAAAATTTGTGGCAAAGAAATAATTATTTATTTATCTTTAATGTGGTCAGAGATAAATTTGGTAAATCCTTTCAGCTCTGAAAAGTCATGTGAAATAAAAACTAATAATAAAACAACACTATAAAACCATGACCCATGTGCTCATGCTCACTGAGCAAGCTCATACACAATAAGTAAAATAAATGAGAAG
Organism: Danio rerio; assembly: GCF_052040795.2. NCBI lineage: Eukaryota > Metazoa > Chordata > Actinopteri > Cypriniformes > Danionidae > Danio > Danio rerio. The sequence goes on from NC_141037.1 coordinate 35,529,099, forward strand.
GCATGTGGACATCCCAAAAAAATTAAATCAAATCATTTTAGCATGTCAAAGTCATACTTATGCATATCAAATATACTTTCCCAACAACAAAAGTGGGGCTATTGATAATGGTGAGTGGCTAGTAATGTTGGATAACTACTAGCCACACTGGCTGGTAACCAAAAGAGCCAATGTCAAGCCCTGATCATAATATAAATACAATGTACTTAATGTGTTCATAATGTATTGCAGAACACTTCTGGTGCTCTTTGAGATGGGATATGAGTAGGGTTGTGGACAGGTTGTGTGGCATGGTTAAGTTTAAATGTGGGTTAAGATGTAAAGGGTGGTCAACACTATATTTACAAATGTAATTATTGAAGGAATCACAGCTGTAAATACTTGCATGTATTTAATCAAACGGAAGCACAATGTAAATCATGTATTTGCATAATAAGTACACTGTAACAAGTTTCAGTGTAAGTACATATTAGTTTTGCCACAAAATAGAAAATGGGACCGCGTTTATTTCTCCTTCAGGTGAACAAGTTGCAAGAGTTGAAATTTCAAAGAACTCCAAGTCTCTTCAGCTAAAAATTTTATGTGGGTCTTCAAGTTTCACAATGATACTCTGTATAGGATGACCATAAAAAGGTCATTGGCAGTGCTTATGAGTTCATGCACAAGTTCAGTGTGTCTGTGTGTGTGTGGAGTCTCTTTCGGCATAAGGCAGAATTTAGCTAAGCTCAAGGAGTCTTTGAGCCTGAATAATTTAGAGGAACAGAGAGCTCGCTCCAAGAGGTTTGCTCTGCAGAATGACATGAGCTTTGAGGAAGTGCACAATGTGTATGTGGTTTCGTGTGAGCAACTGTTCGCAAATTTTAAGAGCTACTACTAAAAGTAGAGACACTACAGCATTCATCAGTGGTGTGGCAGTATTTGGCTCCAAAATACTGTCATTTTTACAATAACAAGCTAAATGTTTCTAACGAGCTACTCGTTGCAGGGACAAAAACACCCTGAAGTCATTCATTTTTAATGATGTCTGCTGACTTCCAGCGACATAAACAATAGCGACCATCCCTGACCTGATGTGTGCTTGGTTAGCAATATGATGTTACAGTAAATGCATTGATGCAACTCACCTTTGTTCTTTCAGAATATTACAAATAACTGTAAAAAAAAAAAAAAACTCTTATTTTAGTTAACAAAAATGAAATATTTTATATATACACACAAAAACAATTAGTCAAAAACTTTTTCATTAAGTTTAACTTAAATATCTAACATAGACAGTCTATAAAGACACTAATACATTTCAAACATGCAATCAAGTTAAAATAACAATAATGAAAAACGTTTTAAATCAGTGATAAAAGGTTTCTCTAACACTAAACAAATGTTGCTATAAAATGCAGTTTATTCCTATAATATCTTTAACACAAGCCTTAAAGGTGCCCTATAATGAGAGTCTGCCGTGGGCCAGGTTTGATCTGGCTCTTCTATCCTGTCTGTTCTCTGTCTCAGCTGTTTCCTCTTATAATCAGCTCTGGCGCATTTGCATTACTCACCTGTAGCTCTTTTCATCTGATTTTCCCTTCTACATATACTTGCCCTTTTGTGTGGCTGTTTGCCAGATTATTGTGTTTTACTATCAGTATACTCTGTGACTTCTATTATTATAAAACCAACCTTCTAAGAATTCTGGTCTACTCCAGTCTTATAAATAAGCATATACAGCTGCACACATGATACATCCTATACATATACACACGATACATTCCATACATATGCCAACATGATACACCATATACATATACACACATGATACTATCAGGGTCTGGGATAGAACCTGTGTCTCCGCACAAGAAGTGAATTACTTACCCACTGAGCAACTGGAAGATGATGGAGATGAACACACATGATACAACCTATACAAATACACTTCATACATATGTACACGATACAACATATACAAATACACCCTATACATGTACACACCCTAAACATATGATACATTCTATACATAGACACACTATACATATGCATGAGAGGTAAATTACTTACCCACTGAGCTACTGGAAGTTGATGGACATGAACACTTCTATACATACAATATACACACATGATACAACCTATCCATATGAAACACCCTATGCATGTACACACAATACACCCTATATACATACAGTATATACACATATGATACACTCCATACATACTGTAAGGGCCTGGGATAGAACCCGGGTCATGAGAAGTGAACTGCTTACCCACTGAGCTACTGAAAGTTGATGGACATGAACACTCTATACATATACACACATGATACAACCTATACACTTTATACAAATACGTACATGATACAACCTATACATATACACTCTATAAATATGCACACATGATACACCCTATACATATGTGCACATGCACACCCTATACATATACACACATGATACACTTCATACATATGTACACATAGACGCATGATATATTCCATACATATGCACACATGATACATTCTATACATACACACGCATATGATACACTCCATACATATATACACACGATACTGTCAGGGTCTGGGATAGAACCTGGGTCTCCGGCATGAGAGGTGAATTGCTTACCCACTGAGTTACTGGAAGGTGATGAAAACGAACACTATACATTTACACACATGATACAATCTATACTCTCCATACATATACACTCTATACACATGCTATACTCCATACATATGCACACATAATACACCCTATACATATAAACACAATACATATGCCAACATGATACTTACTAACATTTAAACACATGATACTATCAGGGTCTGGGATAGAACCCGGGTCTCTGCACAAGAGGTGAATTACTTACCCACTGAGCTTCTGGCGGATGATGGACATGAACACACATGATATACAACCTATACATATATACCTGTACATAAATATATATACATGCACACATGATACAACCTTAACATGAACACTCCATACATCTACACTCTATACATAAGCGCACATGATACAACCTATACATATACACTCCATACAATTACATTTTATATATATGCATAAATGATACACCATACAAATACACAAATGATAAAAAAACACATATACACATTCAATCTGTAAATATGCACACATGATACACCCTACACATATATACACATGATACTGTCAGGGTCTAGGATAGTACCCGGGTGCCTGGCGTGAGAGGTTAGTGAAAACGTCTTGATGCACATAACTTTTGAAGATTTGCATAAAAAACATGCGCATAACTGAGTAGAATAAACTTTTATTCGATAAGAAAAGATGCACATAAACTGTGATGAAAACACTTTTACTGAACAAATTTCAGTATGTGCATTAAAAAAAAGTTTGTTACAAGTTATGATGATGAAAATGTGTGTGAATAGTTTTGGTCATTCTAAAACATAATTTCAGTATTAATGTTATAATATTATTAAATACCTCCAGAGCGTCTGGACCAAGCCTAGAGCATCTGTTCTACGCGTTTCATGGCCTCAAATGCCCCCATGTTTTCATTGTGTGTCAGCATTGTCTTCTGAGGCGCATGTACATTTATTAAATAAAGAAAAGATTGATGCAGCTTCTCCTACCGCAGTAAACTCGGTTTTTACTGTTGATATTTGGCAACAAAAAGTGATGATTTTGTTCGCTTTGACTCGTTGGATCAATACCCTGTTTATTCAAACGTCTTTTAAGCGTGATAATAGTAATAAATTTAATTAACATTTTTGGATGGAAACATAGCTATTGCCTACATTTTAATCACACAAAGAACAAAGTCATGTAAAAGAATGGCTTGTCCTTTTTAAATAAATATTATTTACGTTTTTTCTCATTCTCATTTTTTTCATTCATTTGTATAATTAATTTATAAACACTTGATTATCGTTGTGTTTTTTTTATTTGAAATTTACCAGCAGTTCCTGAGTAAAAATTGTTTCTACAGCAGATATCTATTTTCAGTGTGACTGTAGTTGACCTTTATTTTCAATTACATTTAACCTGCGTGCAAAGTACAATTTCAAATGAGCTTCACAAGCACCGCTGTCTTCATGTTGAGCCGTTCAGAACATCCCCCAGCCTTGCAGACCATTAAACCAGTTCAGATGTGAGTGTTTTTCAGACGGGGGATGCCCTTGAAGAGCTTTGAAGAGACATGTTTCATTTCTGCTCTCATATGCGGAAGGACAGAAATCTTGCTCTTCTCCTTCTCCTGCTGATCAGAGGGCCTCAATTCTGATCAATATTTGATGAGGCTTGTGTTCTGACAATCTGCTGGCCCACTATGGGCGCTGAAATGCAGTCTTTGGGCTCAACTCATAAAGATGTTTTTTGGGTCAGTGCCCAGATCTTCTCAGTTGTACGTAGAGCCGTAATGACTCCTGACTGACAGGATGGAGAGCTGCTCTAGCAGAGCTGTCAGTGTCTGCAGTCCTGTGTGACGGCCTTTTTGAAATAGTGATAAAGGAGAAGTGCTTTGTCCTTGTGGTGAGGGCTGTAATGAGACGGCGGTGCTGAGTCTGCTGTGCTCAGACCCACATGGTCCACTGGGGTCCCTCTTACTGCACAAAAGAAGATGCCACAGGCCTTCTTGAAGTTTCTGCATGGGGTTTGTTGATCTGTTCAAATATAAGTTTGTTCCTGGAAACACACTGTATGTTCAAGAACTCGTCAGTCCAAAATAGAATTTGTAAATGCTGGAAGGAGTTAGGATGTCATAGTGGATAAAAATCAACACTGTGTCCGTGGCCCAATCCCAATACAGGCTCATTTTGAAAACGAAGCCCTATATCCGTTACTGGAGACCGAATATGATGCAGCGAGAAGTATGTATGGCTGCATTCCATCTTTAAATTGAACGCTACAGGGCAGTATGATGCCAATCCTTTTCACGCTTAAAGACTGAGCACTTACCTCTGTGTGGACAGCTTTCCCACTGTTATGTTTGTCCACGTATCTCGCCATGTATATCAGCAGATTTGAGACACAAAAGAGTTGACCACAATAACAAGGTTCAGGTCTGGTGAAGAACAGTTCCAGAAAGTAGGTAAGACTTTAAATTAAATAAATAAGTACATAACATGGTGAGAATGTTGTAAAATCTGAAAACGTGGCAAAAATTAGGTTAGGACTTTTCTTTTTATGGATTACTTTTTAAAACTGTCAGTTGGGTTTAGGAAATTGGGTGGGCGGGTCAACCGGTGCTTTTGAAAACCCTAATGGTTAGATTTAGGGAAGGAGGATGGGTCAGGGTGGGTCAGTTGTTTTGTCAGTCATTCTATCAGTCAGTCAGTCGACAGCGGCCTATGGTGAATTTACGTGAAAGAAGCAGGCGCTAATGGCACTTGTGACAGAAATTTGAGATCTCAAAAAGCATACACAACGACCTCTGGTGGATTCGAGAAAACAAGACCTGCAAAAAAGTACCTCCTGGGATGTATTTGCTGCTCTCCAGAATGTATATAGCGGTACGTTTTCAGAATGAGCCTGGGTTGCTAAATCCCAATTTTATTTTTGTACCACTACCCCTTGCCCTACCCTATGGCCCTTAAAAGTGTGAGGGGGAAGGGCTTTAAATTTTACCCCTAAAAAATACCCCTCTTACTTCACACGAGTTTCACAATGACGACTGCTGTAGTTATTCCAGTTGCGTTATTTTTTGGTATTTGTCTTCAGGAAATCACTGAAGGTATATATGTTTTTTTTTTACTATATAATGTGGCAGTGAGCTCGAAACTGTACTGTGCATTTACATCATGACCATTTTTATCTATGCAAATGAAATTAACATTATCGTTCAACCAGACACAGTAAAAAGGTCATTACAAGCCACTAGGCCTTTCTGACAGGCTATTCGAGTATCATCGAGTGTCCAATGTAAAAGTATGTTGTGGAACTACTATACTGGAGTTATTATTATGGATTATATAGAGCAAAATTTAGCATTTTTTTATTGTTTTATTTTTAAAACGCCATTATGAATGTAATAAAACATGTGCTGGTTTGTTGTAAAAGTTCTTAATTATGCTAAATATAGTGCATAATTTGTGCATCCCCTGACTTACATGTGCAGCCATGTTGCCGCTGTAACTGGTGTATTCTGGGAATTTTTTGTAACCCTTGGTTTCGAGTGTGATCTCTGTTTCAAGGGATATCTAGCCCCTCCCCTTAGCCCAGTGCCTCCAAGCTAAAGAGAGTTGGGACAAGGGCAGGGGTTAAGAGCAAGAGCTTAGGGGTAGAATTGGGAGGGACCTATATATAGCTATTTTCTTCATCCTGTTTTAATGAACTTTATGAAGTATCATATCAGAAACGAGTGATGAAAATCCCACATTTTTGTAAAAAAAAAAACAAAAAAAAAACCTTACAGTGCAATAAACTTTTAACACTTACTTAAGGTGGTTTTTGATTGTGCCAAACAGCATTAAAAATACAAATTCTGTTATTAATTTCTTACCCTTACATCTTTCCAACCCTGAGATCTTCATTTATCTTTGTGACACAAATGAAGTTATTTTGAGTGAGATGGACAGTAAATGTCCCGAGAACTTCAAAACCCAAAAAAGGAACCAAAAACACTGTCAAAACATTCAGTGTGACTTCAGTAGTTAAACTGTAATCATATGACACTCCAAGAACACTTTGTGCAGCAAACAAACTGTAAAAACAACTTGGTTTGCCTGCCAATCTCTGTTATATCAGATCAGGGTACGCATTTGCTATGGGCAATACGAAGCTTGCCTGTTGTGCAGCTGACTCTAATGACAATATGTTGGACTGTCTGTACTTACCCTGACCATCTAATGTGGGAGAGAAGATATAGCTATAACGGAGCTATAATGGTGGATAGAAATGAATTTGCTAAAGAAATTCTTCCATAGCTAACTTTAAACTTGGTTGCTGCTGTTGGTTGACAATAATGCCATCCATCTTATAAGCATCAATCATCTAAATAAAATAAAATAATGCAGACAATGAATGTACCCATTTATTGTTTGGTAAAATATCCTGGGAAGGTCAGATGACAAACAGGAATACAGAAGCACATCTCGGTTCCCACAACGCTCCATTTTGTATTCTTCTGTCTGTTTATTCCTACAAGGTCTCCACAAGAATATAGGTTTTTGCTTTGTGTTGAGAAACGTTCTATATTCTGACACAACGACAGTAACAAGTGGGACAGGGCCGAGAGCTGAGGGAGTTGAAGCAAGACCAGTGGCATGAGTGTTAATGAGCATCACCTGTGTGCCACACCAGTCTTCAGTCCCACAGTGGAGCTATGGAGGGTTGACAGGAGGAGCAACGACAGTAAAGGACAATTAAGGACCAGAACTGCATACTTCTATGTCATATAGTATGCTATAAACCATATGCGAGCTGAGTAGCATGTCAGAATTCATAGTATAAGAAAACCGAGAGTATGGGAGAAGTACCTGGATGACCTACTACTTTCTGCAAGATTCTGAAATGCACTTCAGATGGATGCTATGTTATTCCATGATGCCCCAGCAAGAGTATTCATGAATGTGAGGGAAGCGACACAACTGACGCTGATAGGTCATGTTATATTGACAAATGGCGGATGTGGTATTCGTGGTACGTATGAGTTCCGTATTTGTATACATGACAGAGGCGAAACAGTGGACCAGTGGGTAGCGATGTCGCCTCACAGCAAGAAGGTCAATGGGTCGAGCCCCAGCTGGGTCAGTTGGCATTTCTGTGTGGAGTTTGCATGTTCTCCCCCTGTTCGCATGAGTTTCCTCCGGGAGTAGACATGCGCTAGGTGAATTGGGTAAGCTAAATTGTCCGTAGTGTATATGTGTATGTCCTGGTCCTCCAAGTGGGGGGTTGAACATTGGGATAACAACCCACCTCGTAAAAATAAGATGCTACGAAACAACTTCAATATAAACGGCTCTGGGAGTAAGTATACATGACAGAAATTAAAATTATTTGCTTTATTACCCAGGTAGTAAAGAATTCTGGCATAGATATGGCATAAATCTGGCACAGCAGGCATTCATCTGGCACTGGCATACAGCATGTGAGCCAAACATGGTCCTGGTTTGGCAGTGGTGGCACCGTCTTTAAGGCGGGGCTAAATACTTGGGCCAAATGTAAAATGTAATATGTGGGCCATGTAAGTTTGGCCTATCTTGTACCACATTTAAAATAAATTTTTATTATTTTTAAACAAACAAAAAAAAAATTCTACCAATCATGTCGCTTTAAGAAAAAGCACATTCATAGCATACCTACAGTGCAACGGTTCATAGGTTTATCAATTTCATTGCAGTAGTGACACACCAACATATCTGGCCCAGTTCAGGCTTAGTTATGGGTTATTAACTTGACTGAGACTTGGCCCAGATATGGTCCATGTTTGGTCCCTTTGTCATAACTTGGTCCAGTCATGTACCATAATTCACTCTGGCATGTGGGCCCAGCAAAAGCTGATTGTGTGGGCCACAGCTGAGTCTAAGATATTTTGCTATGTGGATACTAATAGACAGTTCTTTAGATGATAAAGAACTATTAAAGAGTCTGACCACGAACTTAAAAATCAAATCCGTCCATAAACAAAACAGCATCCGTTCCAAATTTACTTAATTGTTTTCATTTACTTTTTTAAATCGACTCTATTAGTGGACTAATGTAAAAAACAGTTAATAGGGGGTCATTTCATACGCAGACAAAGTCTGTATGCCATCAGAGTAAAGCTGCGGTCAGACTGGGCTTTTCCTCCCATAGACTTCCATTCATACGCACGCGAATGCGTCAATGTGAGTCTTGAGTGCGTGAGAACAATCGAGGATCAAAATATTACATCTCTGGACAGAAATTTAAAACATGGAGCAATAGCTCACTTTTAAAAATGTCTAATAATCTTGTTTATTCCCGCCCCTTTTCTCAGTGCCGCACGACAGAATATCGCATGCTCAAACTCTAAAGCTGCGTTCACACTAGAGTTTGTGCGTGCGAAATTCTGTTGTGCGGCGCTGCGAAAAGGGGCGGGAATAAACAAGATTACTAGGCATTAAAAAAGCGAGCGATTGCTCCATGTTTTAAATTTCTGTCCAGAGTGGTCATGTTTTGATCCTCGGTTGGTCTCACTCAGTCAAGTGATGCGATTTTGCAGGTCTGAGTTCACCAAGCTTGAACTTTGCACCGCAGCAACCTGCGAAACTTAACGCATGACCCTGCGTTTCCGGTCTGACGCATTCGCATGCGTATGAATGGAAGTCTATGGGAAGAAAAGCCCATTGTGACCGCAGCTTTATGTGACCGCAGCATAATGGAGATTGAGGTGAAGCAGTAATTAGTGCAATGAGTTGTGGAAAATGGAGTCCAGGTGAATGGCAAAGGAACAGGATCTAGTGGAGCTTGTAGCTACTCAGCTGGTGTTCATTAGAGTCATTGGCTGTTTCTCAAATCCAAGAGCGCAGAGAAGACTCATATTCTGATTGGGACCAGTCTTGCCAGATTACCTTGGAAGAATGAACCTGAAAGACCACAAGAACACAGAACACATCCTGTGAGAAATGAGATGATGCAATATTCCTGTTGATCAAATGAGCTTCACGTGTTTTAATGAAAAATAATTTGAAGATTACAACATTCATAGCACAATTTGAGTTATTTTTTCTTTTTTTTATTTATGTAATATGTGCAAAAAACTGAAAGATAATTTGCACAATGCAAATGAAATATTTTATTATTAATTTGTTTTTGTTAAAATATTTATGTGAATGTTTACTTAACTTTCACGTGCATGAGGAACGAAACTTTTCAGATATATAGTTCTCAGAGTAAGTTCAGATATGTACGTATATATCTCTGAATTGTAAATAATAGTCAAGAGAAAAGTGCTGCACTTCCCTCCTGTTTTATTTAGCCGCACTGCTCTCAATTTGGTGCATCCTCAGAATCAAAGACCCATCTGTTCTAATCCATCTGTGTGTTCTCTGTTCTTGAGTATTGGAATTGATCATTGGCTGTTGATGATGGCGTTGGACAACAACACAAGGCAGCAAGATCGCTTTAGGGCTTATTCACACAGTACATATTTTTCCATTCCGGTGCTCTACTTTTCCAATGTTTTTCAATGTTAACACTCACTTGATGGACTTGCATGATCATTACTCTTGCATCTCGTGCCTTTTGAAAAGTTATATGAGCATCATGTTTTTAGAAAACGTGTCAAGTTAAAAGAACTTCAACTTTTATACGCAGCACCACTGCTCATTTTCAGATTCAAAACTGTGACGAACTGTGAGGCTGGGTAAGCCTTGTAAGTTTCATTTACAGGACTGTGTCCGGATACCCTCATGCTCTATGCTGCAATTAAAAACCCCCAAAAGAATCCTGAGTGTTGAGTTTTGCGTTTTCAATGTATTATGCTTTCTGTGTGAATTTATATTTTATTTTTTAATCCTTTTTTATTTGAGAGCAACAAGATGTTTGAAAAGATTGAATGACTGTTATTTAACACTCAAACAACTCCACAGTGCAGGAAACAGGGTTCTAAATGTGTCACACTGCTCGCATGTAATGCAGCCATAAATATAATAATGATGGTGGCTATGAGAGAAGAATAGTTTCTTAAGCATCTAGCAAACAGCCATCTCCACAAGAAGCACCAGTATTTACTCTGGTTTTATTTGCAATGGACAAACACAGAGTTATGCTCAAACTTATAGAAAAGACATGATGCAATGAGGTGGGCTTCTCATCTGGTGTTTTCCCTGGGTCTTTAGAATCTCTCTGCGAGTGTTCGTACAGGTGCGAATACATATGTAGCAGCTCTGCTAATCGACTCTCCAGTGTATTCATGTGGCTAGTGCTGTTGTTTTGGATGTTGTTCCTGTCTGACTTCAGTGGAATGAGAAACGAATCAATCAAACGTCAAAGAAAGTCGGGTTCCAGAACACAATCGCCATTGATCAATGCTAGCTCCAACGTGTTTAGGAGCCAAAATGAACTGCTCCCAACCTTTGCTTTGGTGAACAGCTTCGAGCAGTTAAAACAAACTGTTTTGGGCAGATTTATTTACAATGGTGTCATTTCAGTTCACTCTTCAATATCGTTTAAGTATACCATTACCCTTAAAATGCTCATTATTCTAAATTTTATCAGTTTTAGAATTCCAGAGATCCTCTGTGGGACACAAGACTGGGGTGGCACAAGTGTAATTATTAACAAAAGTTTTAGGAGCAGTTTAGGAGCAAAGAAAAGGAAGACCGTATACTAAAGAGAGTACAGTAGGTCTTCTTGGCTGTCTGAGAGCAAGGCATCTGTGTGTTCAGGGAACTGAACTTATTTTTCTTTCTTTCCTTCTTCACCTTTCACACTTTTGTATTTTCTCATTCCTCCATTTCGTTTCTTTCACCTCATCTATCTTTCCCACAGTGCTCTGGCTGCTGTGACAAGGAAGGGAGCAGAGCACATTCTCAAGGGTACAACTCCACCTGTGAGAGGCTCTGGGAGTTTGTAGTGAGTGGGGTTGTCGAAAGGTCCATCCAGGATTATCACAGTGGACTGCAACAGACAGTACAAGTTTTTTTCCCTTTCTCATTCATTTCTTTCTTTCACCTTCTCTGTCGTTTTACCCATGGTGACCTGGTTGTTGTGACAGCGGGCGTAGAGTTCAGTTTCGAGGGTACCCCCTTAAGTGGGCTGGGGCCGAGTGCCATGGGAGCAGAGCGAGTGTTAATGGATGTCACCCGTGTACCACACTGGTCTCAAAATCCACAGAGGAGCTCCAGAAGGATAAAAGGAGAAGTGCTGACAGTACAGGACGAGAGGGAATCAGGCCATGGATTCTTTGTTGCAGTTTTGTGCTTGTGTGACAGTCGTAAGAAGGGCTGCAACTTCACTTTATGTTAAGCGCTTACTGGTTTCAACATTTAAGTTGAATACAGTGGTCCCTCGCTATAACGCGGTTCACTTTTCGCAACCTCGCAGTTTTACTCTTTTTTTTTTGTGCAATTTGACATGCTTTTTTTCTACAGCGCATTGTGTTCTGTGTCCTGATTGGCACTTTGTGTTCTGCATCCAGGCTGGCTGTAGACCACTGTCAATCAATCTCCTCTGTGTCATGTCTCCTGTACAGTACAGAATGTGTACATAAATCTTAGTTTGCTAGCAGTGTGACTCTTAAGTGCTGTACTGTATGTTTGCAAGTTGTCTCCCCACAATGTCGACAAAACAATCTGCTCTATCAAAGTCACCTGTGGTAGCACCCAAAAGACAGAGGAAGATGCTAACTATCGCACAAAAAGCTGAATTTCTGGACATGCTAATAAAGGTAGAATTTACGTGGCTGTAGGGTGCCATTACGGAATAAATACATGAAGATCTAATGATTTTGATTTTCGATTTCAATCTATAATACTGGACTTATTTTTCTACGAAGGTTTGAACATTCAGAGTGTTTAAACGAGATAAAAATTTGAAAATGTTAATGTCTGTCTGAGAAAAGTGTATAAAGTGTGTAGTAGAGCATTTTACAGCCATTAAACATCTATAATTAATTTGTTTTCTTTTTGGCTTAGTCTCTTTATTAAAGTGGGGTCGCCACAGCAATAGCAACCTATCACTGGGAAACATCCAAACACACTCATTCACACTTATACACAACGGACAATTTTAGCTTACTCAATTCACCTATAGCTCATATCTTTGGAGTTGTGGGAGAAACCGGAGCACCTGGTGGAAACCCACGCAAACACAGGGAGAACATGCAAACTCCACATAGAAACGCCAACTGACCCAGCCAAGGCTCAAAACAGCCACCTTGCTGTGAGTCGATCGTTCTACCCACTGCAACACTGTGCAGCCAATACATCTATAATAATTGTTAAAAAAAAGCTGACTACTTCCCGGATTTTGCCAATTGCAGGTTATTTTTAGAACTCCCGCGATTAACAAGGGATCATTGTATGTTAATCTTTATACATCTGTGATAACATGATGTTAACATTCCAAAACAACCTTAGTTATGCCACAATATACTACTCAAAAAAATTATCCATTAACATTTTTGATTGAAATGAATTACAGGCACTCACTATCTAGCTTTAATTTATGTTAAGAAAGATTTATAATACATCAAACGTAATACTCCTTAGTTCATGCATAAATTCTTATTCATTTTGCGTTAACTAAAATTTTGAAAATGATACCGTTAGAATTTTACTACTAAATCTCATGCTAAAAAAGAAAACAATGTAATACAAAACACTTTAGAGAAAGGGTAATAATGGCAATATCGAATCTAAATAGCAATTTTATGGTGCAAATAATCTTTACTAACAATATAAAACCGTGGGAAAAACTATAATTTTTACAACAAAATGTACCTTTTTAAACTACCCTAAGCCACAGTTTCAGTACAGAGTTGCAGACTGTTTGCTGTGTAATGTAGAGCTGTGCCTTCCAATTAAACCGTGATGTTAGACAAAGATGTTCAACAAGCACAAAAGCTTCATTTCACATGATAAAATCATTCGATTTGAGCCCGCTTATTTCTGCTGGGGCAAGCGGACAGAGAGAATGGGGTTATAACTCTAATTAACTGAGCTGTATGCTCTTTTTTCCATATTACAGACTTTCACTTGATTAGAATGGATCTAGTAGAGTACATTCACTCTAACAGAACACAAATAAGGTCATAGATTATCCATATTTACATCCACTGCAATGTATAAGACTCTTTCTACATGTCATTTCTACTTTCCCATGTTCAGTGTGGGCTGATTAGTTGGTGGTTTAGGGATGACAGACTGACTGTGGGTTGTCTGCTTAAGATGACTGATTGTTTTGGTAATGTGTTGCAGTTTTCCACAGCTTAAGGCTGCAATCAGAAGGTCACTGCTGGTTCAAGACCGGCAAAGAGTGGAATCTGTGCTGTTGTACAGTACTTACTGAGCAAGACGCTTAAATCCAAACTGATCCAGTGGGATTGTCTTTCTAATATGTGTCCTGCAAGTCGCTTTGAAGGAAATAAAATACTGTTTATATGGAATGTTTAATATTATAGTTTTAAAATAATGCAGTGTATATCTTAAAGAGAGTTTGCCCCCTCCCCTCCCCCCAAAAAAGTAGAACATTAAATCTTTTTTAGTAGAAATTAATTACTGACCCTCATGCCATTCCATTCAATTATCTGAGACCTCCATTCATCTTTGTAATACAAATTAAGATGTTTTAGATGAAATCTGAGAGCTCTCTGAAATCCCATATGCAGCAACAGTTCTGAAACATTTTAAGTTATATTTACAGTTTCATTGCTGCATAAAATTGTCCTTGAAGAAAAGCATGATGCCAGATTGACATTGTACCCTAACTTCGTGGGGACGTTGCATTTTGTTTGGAAATGAAAATCTGGTTCATGTCTGTCAAGTTCTCAGGAAGGATGAGGGAGCGAGGACTTAAGTGTAACATAAAATGGCTTTTATTTAGTAATTTAGTAGTCATCCAAGCTGGAATGAAGCGCCACATCACAGACGTTTCGCAAACACGCCCAGACCTCAGGGGCCCGCATCAACTGAGACCGCACACGGCCCAAGGACGGCCGAGACAGTGCTCATACAAAAAAATACAATGACAGAAAATGACTGCTCAACCCATGAAAACTCGAGCCGAGCACAACATACAAGACAAGACAGGACTAGTGTCAGAACTCTACCAAAACAAGAATTAACAAGACTGGAGTGGCAGAATCCTGACAACACCAGAACCTTATGTCAGGCCGACGACAATTTCCAACCTAAAATCAACCTAATGTCAATGTCTAATGATGTTACAGTTTGATGTAGTGTGGACGTTACCACTATGACGTCTATCAGACATTGGATTTTAGTTTCCAAACCTGACGAATAAATGTCAGTATTTGATGTCAATATGAGGTTTTAAGATGTTGGCTCGACATTGGATTTCGGTCACTTTCCAATAAAAAATCAACCAAACACCAACGTCATTTGATGTTGTTATTGGACATAAAAATACTGTTGACCTTAGACGCTGACTAGTCATTGAATTTTGGTCACCAGACGTCACAACCTAAATCCAACCTAATCTTAAGGTCTTGTGACATTGTATGCCTGCTGTGACTGAAGTCACACAAAATGTTTTTGGTTCCTTTTCTGGACTTTCTGAACATTTCTGTACTACTGCTGACATTTGTATCACCTTATAAGTATTAACAATTGTATTTTTTTAAAACCAATAGTTCCTTAAGACCTATGTAAAATGACCATTTGCTTAATTGTATTTTAATATGTTGTTACAGTCTCTTTGTCTGTGTGGCTTCTGATGTCGCCCAGGCTGGACATGCTTTGTCCAATGTTGATGAAGCAGCTTAAACAGACTTGTTTACTCAGCTGACACAAACACCACGATCCATCACATCCCCAACTGATAGAGAGAAAGGACAAACAAAGTGTCTCTCTCGCCTCCGCAGGGGAACTTCTTTGCCAAGTTGAGACGAAATCCAATCACCAAACCAATGCTGACACTCAGCGTGCAGGAGCTCTCACTTTGATGAATAATTCCTTCGAGTTGACATATGTATGAGGACACACACACAAACACACACGCTCAATTTCAGCAGCTGTTTCCAATGTCTCATTCCCGATGTAGTGAACTGAGGTAGTGCTGTTGAACATATGGACTGAGAGACACAGTGAGGAGATGATGAAGCTGTCTCTCTCCCTCTGTCTCTATTACACCACATGCGCAGACAGAGTGTTTCAGACAGCTACAGTAAATCTCCAATTGGAAAAGCATAGTCGCCAGACATTCTGTTTAAGTGGCCTGTCCTAGTTTTGTACAGTGCGTTCCTAACACTTGCCAATTGGGATAATACTCTGCAAAAATATAGTGTTGCATTTAAAAAAGTATAGTGTGTAATGGCATTTATGTGTGTGCGGGTGTTTATATATATATATATATATATATATATATATATATATATATATATATATATATATATATATATATATATATATGCCTATTAAGTTTGGCCACAAGTGAACTGGTCATCACAGTTGAGGTTTTGTCTTTGATTCCATCAGTTGGTGGAGTTTTGTTTCCTTGGCAATTGGGTTAATACTGTGCAAAAAAATATAGTGTTGCATTTAAAAAAGCAAAGTGTGTAATGGCATTTATGTGTGTGCGGGTGTTTATATATATATATATATATATATATATATATATATATATATATATATATATATATATATATATATATATATATATATATATATATATGCCTATTAAGTTTGGCCACAAGTGAACTGGTCATCACAGTTGAGGTTTTGTCTTTAATTTCATCAGTTGGTGGAGTTTTGTTTCCTTGGCACTGTCACCTCTGGCTTGCTTGGTTGGGTCTTCTGTGGAGTTGCTCTTTGATGGTGACAATTGTGTTAAACTTAACAACTACTCTCCCAACTGCATGATATGCCTGTGTAACAGAGGCCAGCTAGTGAAGTGCTGTGTCTTTAGCCTCCTTGTTAGACCAACTGACTCCCATGCAAAGAGTCACCGGTTTGATCCCAGCTCAGACTGGGTAGGAACGGTGGGTTACACGAAGGGGCTTGTCCGGGATATGAGTGAGGTTTAGGGGGTTGAGTGTAACAGAGGCCAGCTAGCAAAATGCTATGCAGGTAAACCTCACTCCTCTGACTTCTGAATGTGCTCTAGCGACAGACGGTAGAGGCCATGGTCTTTAGCCTCCTTGCTAGAGCAACCAACTCCCATCGCCAGGTCTATTCCAGCTCGGAGCGGGTTGGGTGATGTAGGACCGATGGGGTTACACCTGCCTGATGAGGCATTACCAAAGACATGTGGTATAGGTGTATTCACAGTGCTGGGTTGCAGGGGGAAGGGCATCCGCTGTATGTAAAACATATGCCAGGTAAATGGCAATTTATCTCACCTAGGCGACCCCTAGTAAATCAGGGACTAAAAAGGAGAAATGTCAGGAGTGAGTGTTTGATTTCAGATGTAGGTGAAGAGAAAAACAGCAGTCAGTTTCCTGTGAAAAAAAAATGTATATCTGCATCCACTCATCAGTCCACTTCACCTTGTTCCACTCTTCTGAGGTCCAGTTCCAACACTCATTGTAGACACTCTCAGTAATGAACTGTGGTCATCATGGTGACTCTGAATTATTGGTTTGCACCTACACATGCCTGTATGCATCAAAGTGAAATGCACTGTGTGTTGTAACCCATTCTCCCCTAACTATTTTTACGATTTTGTGTGGAATGTGCTACAGTAGTCCTTCTGTTGTAGACCGGAGAGGATAGCTTTGGTAGCCGTCATGCACCGATGATATTTAGGCACCCCTGTCATCTTTCTGTGATTTGTCTCCCCTCTGATCACTGTCAGTAAATTCTCACCATTGCTCACCATAAAAAACACAACTTTGTGTTTTCAGAGATACTCTTACCTAGCCAACTTCCAAAACATGTTGGCTTAAATCTTTATTCCTGGCCATTTCTCCTGCATCCAGTTACTATGCAACATTATACAAATACATACATATGAGAGAGCAAGAGAGAAAGAGAGGGGGAAAATGGATGAGGTGAAATACATACACAGGATATTCTGAACTCAACATGAGTTCCAGCAGAAATATTCCAGACAGCCATGTAATAAATATGGTTATTTTACATTTTAATCCAGTTTTGAATTAAATGTCTGATGAAATATATGAGGCAAGAAGGAAATATTGTAAACCAACATTGGCTTTGCTTCCTGTTTTTTTCATCACACTGGAAATGGAAGTTTTAAATGGAGTTTACTACATTGTGCAAAGCCATATTTTACACAGAATGTTCTCTGTGCTTTATGCTTTACAATATTTATAATGAAGTAAGTCTTCTGGGTATTCTAAACATTGAAAATTGTAAAACTCTTCACAGCCAATACATTATATGCTGCCTAGTGTACAAGGCACCAGACTATGACTAAAATTATTGTAAATGTAGTCAGTATGAAATGTTTGTAATATTATATTATTTAAGAATATTTTACATTATTTATAAATGAAATGATAAAATATTACTTATAAATCATAGCATTTAGGGATTGATTGATTGATTGATTGATTGATTGATTGATTGATTGATTGATTGATTGATTGATTGATTGATTGATTGATTGATTGATTGATTGATTGATTGATACATTTTTGGGTCATAAAGTAAATGCAACACAATTTGAAAATTACATATAGAGAAAGACAATATATACAGTACCTACTTCCATTCAGCTAGCCTATTACAAACACACTGCGTATCCAAAAAAAAAGATTACCACCTGGATTCAACTAAGCAAACAGATAATAGCCTCCTTCGGGATAATCACTGCATGGATGGTTATGTTTCAGCTGGTAAAAATTGTATTAGCCTTAACTGATGCAGAGAGTAACTTTTCATTTATTAGACAACCATGTCTGAAGACACATCCTGTGGTCATGGAAAAGATGTTAATAGTTTTCAGAGGCATCAAATTATTGGCACGTAACAAGCGAAGAAAACATCTAAGTAAAACTACTAAAATGAAACTAGCAGTACCACTAAAAACAAACTGTCCAACACATTACTAAAAACTGAAATAATAGTGGGGAACCATCATCTTTGAGAAAGAAATGTGGTCTAAAAAAATCTTGCATGATTGAGATCATCGATTATTAAATGTCTGGTGTAATCAGATCGTAAGAGAACAACAACAGTACAACTCAAGGCTGTTTAATAGTGAAGAAAGATACAAGCATTTCCATACACAATTTGAAGTGAACTCAAGGGACTGGGAGTAAACTGCTGTGTAGCCTTAAAAAACACTTATCAGTGAGGCTAATTGGGAAAAAAGGCTACAATTTGATAGGTATGATAAATATTGGACCCTAGAGCACTGAGCAAGGTCATTTGAACTGATGAGTCCAGATTTACCCTGTCAAGAGTGATGGTCACAACAGGGTTAAAAGAGAGGCAGATCAAGTGAGGCACCCAACTTGCCTAGTGCCTATCATACAAGCCTGTTGGGGCAGTACTGTGATTTGGGGATTTTGAAGAAGTCGCCACTTACCTTTACTTTTCCTCTCCGTTCGCTGCAGATGGCCAGTGCACACGCCATCTCACCACAATCCAGTCATTTCCTCCACATTCCCATCTCCCCTCCAGTTACAGTGAGCATACACTTACACGCACCCTCTGTCTTCATGTTTTTGTTTGTTCATTTGTTTTTTCGTCTAGTGATAGTTAGACTTCAGTGTTGGGCCAGCCAAACCGAGCACAGGAATGGCGCTGGCTTATGACATCACAAGTCGCACTATGGCAACACCACATGCTGAAGCTCCAACCAGGCTGTTTTTGTTGGGTACAACCATCGTGGCTGGTTATCCTGTTAAGGAGAAAATATGTTCAGGTTATGAGGTGTTTGTATGTGATACACATGTGAGGCGATCTGTTGAGCAGTTGTAAGTTTATATTGATGTTTTTGCTGCTAAGCTGAATTTTGTTAAGAACATTGTTGAAAGTACTTACCTGTTTATAGTATGTTCCAATCGGTGGGTAGAGTTTGCGATATATAAGGAGACACCAGACTCAGCTTCTTGGTCAGTTTACCTGGCTATCGACAGTGTTGTGGCAGAACCATGAGCAATTATCTTTGTGTTGGATACTTTTATATACTGTAGGTATATTGTTTGTTTTTTGTGTTTTATGTACACGTCTTCATAGTTTTGTTTGTATATTGTTTTGTTATATTTTTCCTTGTACATACCTTTTTGGGATTTGGTCACTGTACATGTATTTTGCACTGGATGTTTTTATCATTCATTCATTTATTTTTTTGTCAACTTAGTCCCTTTATGCATCTGGGCTTTCATGCCACAGCGGAATGAAACGAGGGGGGGTTGTTGGTGTCTAGCATCCCCCACCACGTAGTCGACATCCACAGACATCCAGACCTTCCTACAAGTCTGTAGAGAGGGGGATAACTCTTAAGGCATCACAGCGAAGCTGCAGTTGTTTTAGGTCTCGGATCAGCATATGTCAAAGAATGAGGTCAGCTGATGTGATAAACTGAATGAACATCAATGATATTTTTTCCCCCTAAGACAGGGGTGCCTCAATTTGGACCTGGAGGGCCGGTGTCCTGCAAAGTTTACTTCCAACACCAATCAGACACACCTGGTCTAGCTAATCAAGTTCTTACTATGCTTTCTAGAAACATCCTTTCAGGTGTGTTGAGGTAAGTTGGAGCTAAAATCTTCAGGACACCGGGCCGAGTTTAGGGGTGGTGGTGGGGGGGGGGGTTGTGGTGAATCAGACCGAGTTTGGACTCCCCTACCCTAAGATGACAATACCAGGATTCATGGTGCTCAAATTGTGAAAGAGAGGTTCAGGGAGCATGAGACATAATTTTTTATTCATGGATTGGCCACCACAGAGTCCAGACTTACCCTATTGAGAATCATAGGGATATGATATCATATGTGCTGGATAAGACTTTGCACAGACTCTGCCATAATAAATACAAGAATCCCCCACATGCATTAAACCTAAAATCTAATGTCCTCCTTCAGGTGCCAATCAGGTGGATTGGACATATAGTTAAAGTCAGAATTATTAGCCCCCTGTTTATTTTTCCCCAATTTATGTTTATCGGAGAGCAGATTTTTTTTCAACACATTTCTAAACATAAGTTTAATAATTAATTTCTAATAGCCAATTTATTTTATCTTTTCCATGATGACAGTAAATGATATTTTACTAGATATTTTTCAAGACAATTCTATACAGCTTAAAGTGACATTTAAAGGTTTAACTAGGTTAATTAGGTTAACTAGACAGGTTAGGGTAATTAGGCAAGTTGTTGTATAATGATGATTTGTTCCGTAGACCATCGGAAAAAATAGCTTAGATGGGCTGATAATTTTTACCTTAAAATGTTAAAAAAATTAAAACTGCTTTTAGTCTAGCCAAAATAAAACAAATAAGACTTTCGCTAGAAGAAAAAATATTATCAGACATACTGTGAAAATGTCCTTGCTCTGTAAATCATTCATTCCTTCATTCATTTTCTTTTTCGGCTTAGTCCCTTTATTAATTGGAGGTCGCCACAGCGGAATGAACCGCCAACTTATCCAGAATATGTTTTACGTATCTGATGCCCTTCCAGCTGCAACCCATCTCTGGGAAACATCCATACACACTCATTTACACTCATTCTCTACAAACAAATTAGCCCACTCAATCCACCTGTACCGCATGTCTTTGGACTGTGAGGGAAACCCACGCAAACGCGGGGAGAACATGCAAACTCCACACAGAAATGCCAACTGACCCAACCAGGGCTCGAACCAGTGACCTTCTTGCTGTGAGGCGACAACACTACCTACTGCGCCACCTCGTCGCCTTAAGCATAATTTGGGAAATATTTAAAGAGGAAAAAAAATTAAAGGGGTGCTAATAATTCTGACTTCAACTGTAAATTCTTTGCAGCATTAAAAAAAGCAGTTTCATTGTAAATGAATCCTTCTCCCCTCTCCTTGTATCTTGATTAACAAGGCCACCAGAATGATGCTCACGTTGGCATTTATTGGGAACGGATGAGGAGTGATACTCCAAATTGAATCTTTTAAAAAATCCTCAGGCCCATTTCACATCACGCTGCCTCTGTAATGTGCGTGTGATGATTAATCAGACGGGGCAGAAGATGAGAGGCCGTGCCAGAGAGAGTGATGGATGGGACGACCGGGCCAAGCTTTAAATGGAGTAAGTTTCTCCTCCTGTTGCATGTACCTCATTTCCACATTTAACTCCACATCAGCGTTGATTAGTGAAGAGGGATTGATGTGGAACGAGGACAGGATGAAAGAAGAGAGAAGAATAAAAGATAAAGCGGACAAAAAGAAAAGGGATATAGGAGAACTGAGGGCGAGGGAGGGAGAAAGGAGGGTGTACGGATGATGAAATACAGAGATGCAGAGAAGTTAAAAAGAAACCAGAGACCAACAAACGTAACCAAACAGGGGTGGAGTGTGTGTTTGGGTGGGTCTGTTTGCGGGGAAGAAAAGAAAAAGTGGGACATGAGAATGCAGAAGGGAATTATAAGTTAGGACAGGTAGATGTACTGTTACTGTTTAAAAGAAACAAAATGGATCCCCTCTTATTATGAAAAAAAGATCTAGAGCACCTGCATCAATGCAGTGGAAAATAGACTGGGGAATTTCAGCAGCTGAAAGCGGATGGGTGCATGAATAAGAGAAAAAGCAGAAATAATTGATGCTAATAATACACTTTTCTTGGGATTCAAATACGGTACAGAGCAGTGGGGTCACCCTGCAGGATACAATGGCTATTGCGTGTAATGTATATCCTTTATTGTATTCATTTGTTCATTTTTTTATTAGGGCACACACACATAGAATTGAAATCAAAATTATCAGCCCTTCTGTGACTTTCTTTTTCATTTATTTCTAAAATTATGTTTAACAGAGCAAAGGATTTTTCACAGTATGTCTGATAATATTTTTTCTTCTGGAGAAAGTCTTATTTGTTTTATTTCGGTTACAATTAAAGCAGTTGTAACTTTTTTTTTAAAAACATTTTAAGTTCAATATTATTAGCCCCCTTAAGCAACATATTTTTCGATTGTCTACAGAACGAACCATCGTTATACAATGATATGCCCAATTACTCTAATTTGCTCTAATTAAAATGTCCATGCCTTCCTTCATGTGTTCAATACTTTTTTTCCTGTCATTTTATGTTATTTCAAACAACCAATTTCTAAACTAGTTTGTTTTCTTTGTGTGCATGGGTTACTTTAGTTGTTTCTGACATCTGGTAAAAATTTGAAGTCAACAGCACCTTTAGAAATATGTTTTCTGAGAAAAATGCTGGCACTCTAAATTTTTATTTTGTACAGTGTTACAGTGTATACAGTATATATTAGGGTTGGGTATCATCTGGGGTTATTTCAATATCGGTGCTAAATTGAAACTTTTAAAATGGTGCCAGAGCCAAAACATTGCCTGAACCAATACTTTTGAGCCACAAAATTATAGTGGACGACTTATTTGAATCATTTTAATTGATCCATATAATTAAGTTTAAAGTGGATAAACTTGAAGGGAGTCACTCACTGGATGTGCTGTACTGGGCACGTTGGCTTCTATACCTTTTTAAACAACAAGACTAAATGCCTATCATCGACGACGATGCCCCTATAACTCAAAGTTGTTTAGAATTAAATGTTTAGAGAAGGTGTGACACAACATGTACCTATCTGTGCCTTTGATGTACCCCTTGATGCTTCTTACATCCTTATCGCAGCACCACTGAAATTAAGCACCAAAATCCATATGCTGATTCGATCAACTGGATTTTGGTACCCAACCTTAGTATATAGACCTTCACAACTATAATGGAGCAAAATGAGGTCTGAGTCCACTTTTGAAGTAGAGTCACTATGAATGCAAAGCGAACTAGATACTTCATCTCTTTAAAGCAATCTAGGTTTAGTTTGTTCTAGAAAATAAGCCCACTCATCCCTACAAACACACAGTCAATTTAAAGCAATTTTACTTGATGGCTAGAATGTCAAACAAGGACGAATTTCACCTTAGCTGTTTGGACACATTATTTCCATTTGCACACGCTGTGAAGAGGTGCGGCACAGATTCATTAGAAACTCAATGTTCTTTATTTCTCCAGTTTATTCCCATCAGCAACCAAGAGAGACGCCGCACAATCGCGCATGCCCTCCGCGCACATCACCACGGCAACTCGCAGCCAGGTTAAATCAGTTGTGAGTCTCACTGGGAGAACACACATTATGTCAAATAATTCCGCCCAACTAAAAAGCTTTTTTGTTTTGCTATGACAGGCATAGAATGGGAGGGAAGCGCTCTATTTGCAAGTATCAAATAATGGGAGCAAAATAAGGCTTGTCTATTTTCATTTGTCTCCTCTGATAAACTGATAAATATGCTGTGGCCTCTGGAGTATCGTCTCCATTTGGATGCTTTCGGGCTTTTTCTCATCTTTGCATACTGTCTTGTATGGAAGAATTCTATGCTTCTTGGCCACAGTAAAAGAGCGGGCTAGAAAGAAAGTAGGAAAGAGGCTTCGGGGGCTTGTCTAGAATCCTCAAACACCTGGACTGTCGAGCTTTCTTGTTAATGTTTGATGGTATTAAAAGACCGCAGCGAGCTGAGAGGATGTGTGTCTACATTCCACGTATCTGAGTTACAGAACGGGAGAGTGGGAATGTGATAAAAAACAGAACAGAGGGAAGAGAGCCAGGGGGACGCCTTATGGGGTGTGTTTCAAAAAAAGGAAACTCTGATTTTACTTTGAAGCATAATTGGCCACTTCACTAGAGATGCAACAACCGAGAGTCCCTTTGCTGTTCTGTAAGCCTGCAGACGACTGAAGATCAAAGAAGATGTGATGGACATCCTCCCCACGGAGATGGAGCATGTGTGTGTGTTTGTGCTGCATGGGAATAGAGGATCGCCATCTGTAGAAAATGAAACCACAGTTTATGTGTGCTAATCTACAGATCAGAGAAATTTACTACTTCATCATGAATGGTTATGATGTGAAAGCATGGGTAATTATTAATACCTGTTCAAAATATGGAAAACTGGGACCTAGAATATTGTTTTAAAAGGCCCAGTAGAAACCCTATAGATGTACACTATAGATGTTGGCTACACTATTGTTGTCTATTGGAAAGAATTTGTCAATAGAGCCACAATTTTGGTAAAGCGTTCTTTAAAATTTATGTGGGACCAAGGTGCAGTAGCGGACTGGCCATCTGAAGCCATATAGACTTACTGGCCACTTTATTAGGTACACTGTAATAGTACTGGGTTGGACCTTCTTTTGTTATTAGAACTGCCTTAATCCTTCATGGCATAGATTTAACAATGTACTGGAAACATTCCTCAGAGATTTTAGTCCATATTGACATGACAACATCACCCAGTTGCTACAGATTTGTCGGCTGTACATCCATGATCCACATACCAGCCTGAACCATACAAGCAGGATGGATCCATGCTTTCATGTTGCTGACAGCAAATTCTGACCCTTCCATCTGAATGTCGCATTAGAAATCAAGACTCATCAGAACAGGCAACGTTTTTCCAATCTTCTATTGTCTAATTTTGGTGAGCCTTTGTGAATTGTAGCCTCAGTTTCCTGTTCTTAGCTGACAGGTGTGGCACCCAGTGTGGCCTTCTGCTGCTGTAGCCCATCCACTTCAAGGTTCAACTTGTGTGTTCAGAGATGCTCTTCTGCATAACACGATTTTTTGTGTTACTGTTGCCTTTTTATCAGCACCAACTAGTGTGGGCATTCTCCTCTGACCTCTGGCACCAGTAAGGCATTTGCGCTGACAGAACTGCCGGATATTTTCTCTTTTTCAGACTATTATCTGTAAACCCTAGAGATGGTTCTGTGTCAACAGTTCAGACTGCTGGTGTAATGGTGTGGGACATATTTTCCTTGGTCCATTAGTACCAATTGAGCATTGTGTCAATGCCACAGATTACCTGAGTTTTGTTGTTGACCATGTCTATCCGATTATGACCACAGTCATCATCTGACAAATGTGCAGCCAGTGCATAATGCTATCATGTTATTATAGACCGAAAAAGGGTATTCTTAGCACCTTGTTGAATCTATGCCACGAACCTTTAAGAGGGTTCTGAAGGCAAAAGAGGGTCCAACCCGATACTAGTAAGGTATACCTAATAAAGTGGCCGGTAAGTGTATACTGTATCTATGTGGAAACCCTAGCAGCACCTCTGCTTCTTTCCTTCATGAGCTTATGAACCCTTTTTACAAGACTGTGATGGTGTTTAATCAGCATCTTAATTACTTGGAAACTTGCAATATCTCAATTTTATTTTAATTATATAAAGCTATACATTGTATAGTATCATCTTTGCATCAAATTACAAAAAATAAAAAATAAAAAAACGAACCACCACTTATGTGAAGAGCTTCTAATGCAGCATCTCTGGACAGGCCAGTAAAGTCATGAAAACACTATTGTGATTTTTTTTTTTTTTTGAGCAAATTTGAATGCAAAAAATGACTCTCATTCACAGCTTTCCACATTTACCCTCACAATGTTGCCCAAGACTAATTGTTCATGAAGCTAAACAAAGTGGGTGTGATTTCCCCAAGTAGGATGTGATCCTGGATTAACATCTACTGTACAGTATGTTAATCCTGGAGCATCATTCCTGTTCGAAAATATAATCCTTACACCTAAAGCTAACTATAAATTAGTCCCAAAAAACAGAGGGGATTAATAGTTGGATAACAATACTGTAGAAGCTTATAACACTAAATGTAAGCCTAAACTTGACATAAACTCCAAACTTATCCCATAAATCTGATCAGCTGATTGGAATGTTGGTGCAGGATCACATAGATGTGCTTTGAAAAGCTTTGTTTCTCTCATCACTACAACACCCAGGCAACCACCCACCACTTTTAATCAGCTACATTGCGAAAACCATCTGAAACATTTTAGTGACCCTGTAACCACGTAGCAACATGCTTAAACTGTCAGAGGTCTGAGTGAGAGAGAAGATGGTTCAGACACAGATGCAGGTCTCAGCAAAGTTTATTGAAGCCCACAAACTCAAGGGGCAAAAAATAGTCAACAAAACAATCTTCAAAAAAGGAAACTAAAAATTCCTCCGTAATGGAGTTGGCAAAAAAGCCCAAAGTTCACAAAAACTCAAAACTGAGAAATAAAGTCTCCAAAAACGATTAAATAAAACTACTCCGGAGAGGTTAGATGAACAGTCTTCAAGAGGGTGCAATACCCTGATACCCGACAGGGGGCGATGAATCCGGCCGCCGCTGACTGGGACAGAATGGCCACGAGGAAGACTGAGGCTTGGAAGCCGGCGAGAGAGCGTTGAGGGCCGGCAGGATAGGGACGGAGAGTCAGATGGGCGGCAAAGCAAAAACAGACGGGAACAGGCTTGAAGGCAGACGGAGAAAAAACATTTTAGGAAAATAAACAGGATGACATCAGACACGACAAAACTCACAGGATATACAAGGAACAGGACTAGACCAGGAGATCGCCAGACATGCCGGAAGGGGAAAAACTACGATCTGACACAGAACTACGATCAACAGAGGGATAAATAGGGGGAGAAATCAAGGAAACCAGGTGAGTGAAATTAGTTTGATAGACTAATGGAAAGTAATAGAGCAGATGGGTGGGGAAGCGAGAGGTAAACAAAGCAGGGTATGAGTGATCAAAACAATACGAGTGAAAGGGAAAAAGTAACACAAACATCAAACCGGTGATCAGACCGAGATTGTGACAGTACCCCCCTCCCCACGGACGCCACCAGGCGCCCTAGGGAGGGGGCTCACCTCGTCTCCGACGAAATTCCTCGACCAACCCCCGGTCCAAGATATCCCGGGCCGGGACCCAGCTCCTCTCCTCCGGGCCATAGCCCTCCCAGTCCACTAGGTATTGGAAACCACGACCCCTGCGTCTGACGTCCAGTAACTTTCTGACAGTATATGCTGGAGCACCATCCACTAGACGGGGGGGAGGGGGGGAAGGGGTCGGGACAGTGGGAACAAGGGGGGAGTACAAAACAGGTTTAACCCTAGAAACATGAAAGACTGGGTGTACCCGACCAAGCGTAGGAGGGAGCTTGAGCCGAACTGCCACAGGACTCAACACCTTGGTGATCCGGTATGGGCCAATGAACCTGGGAGCCAATTTACGTGAGGCTACCCTGAGAGGCAGGTCCTTGGTAGACAGCCATACTCTTTGACCACTAACATAGCGGGGAGCGGGAGTCCGATGACGGTCAGCCGCTGCTTTGGTCCGTCTACTAGCCTGGGCCAAGGCTTCCTTGGCTCTACTCCAGGTACGTCGACACCTTTGGACAAAAGCCAAGGCAGACGGGACCGCAGCATCGGGTTCCTGTGCGGGGAAAAGAGGTGGTTGATAACCAACAGAGCACTGAAATGGTGACATACCTGTGGAGGAGACTGGTAGAGTATTATGAGCATACTCTACCCAGGACAGTTGCTGACACCAGGAGCTCGGATTCTGGGATGCCAGGCAGCGGAGAGTGCGTTCCAGATCCTGGTTTGCCCGCTCAGACTGCCCATTGGTCTGAGGATGAAATCCCGATGACAGACTCGTAGAGGCCCCGATCTGTCGACAGAATTCCTTCCAGAACCGGGAGACAAACTGGGGACCCCTATCAGAAACAACGTTGACCGGAAGGCCATGAATCCGGAAAACGTGGTCCACCACCGCCTGAGCAGTCTCCTTGGCTGAGGGCAATTTGGGAAGAGGAATGAAGTGGGCCGCCTTGGAAAATCGATCCACCACTGTAAGGATGACAGTGTTCCCCTTCGATACTGGTAACCCAGTAACAAAATCAAGGGCAAGGTGTGACCAGGGGCGGGAAGGGATGGGAAGGGGGCGGAGCAGACCAGTGGGAGGCGAGTTAGAACTCTTGTTCTGGGCGCAAACTGAGCAGGCAAACACAAACTGTCTGACATCCCTGGCCATGGATGGCCACCAGAATCGCTGCCGGATGGCTGCCAGCGATCTCCGAACTCCTGGATGACAGACTAACTTGGATGAGTGACCCCACTGGATGACCTGTGAACGCAGAGCAGAAGGGACAAATAATTTGCCCGCTGGAACTCTCTGAGGAGGTTGGCACTCTCGTAAGGCCTTCAGGACCCGACTCTCAATTTCCCAAGAGAGGGAGGCCACCACCACACCCCTGGGCAGGATGGTGTCCTTTGAAACCACCCTCTCTGGGGCCTCAAACAGGCGAGAGAGAGAGTCGGGTTTAACGTTCTTGGACCCAGGCCTGTACGAGAGTGTGAAATTGAACCGGCTGAAGAAGAGAGACCAGCGGGCTTGTCTTGCATTGAGCCTTTTGGCAGAGTTTATGTATTCAAGGTTTCTGTGGTCTGTCCAGACCACAAAAGGCTGCTCTGCGCCCTCCAGCCAATGGCGCCACTCACCCAAAGCGAGCCTGACTGCCAACAACTCCCGATTGCCTATGTCATAGTTTCGTTCCGTAGGGGTCAAACGGTGGGAGAAGAAAGCACAGGGGTGTACTTTCCCATCCTGAAGAGATCGTTGTGATAGGACTGCGCCTACTCCGACCTCAGAAGCATCAACCTCGACTATAAACTGCTGTTTAGGATCTGGAATAGACAAGACAGGAGCAGAGATAAAACGGGACTTGAGTTTATCAAAGGCCTCCTGAGCCTTATCCCCCCACCTAAACAGTACCTTGGAGGAGGTCAGTGCTGTTAGGGGTGCAGCAATCTGGCCAAAGTTCCTGATGAAACGCCGATAAAAGTTGGCGAATCCCAGGAACCGCTGCAGTGCCTTGCGAGAGTCTGGAGTTGGCCACTCGGCAACAGCCCTTACCTTTGCAGGATCGGCACTGATCTCACCCGCCGAAATCAAAAACCCCAGGAACGAAACTGACTGGGTGTGGAAGACGCACTTCTCCGCCTTAACAAACAGTTGGTTTTCTAAGAGTCGTTGCAGCACCTGGCGAACATGCTGAGTGTGTGCCTGCAGAGAGGGAGAGAATATTAGGATATCATCCAGGTACACGAAGACAAACTGGTTTACCATGTCTCTCAACACGTCATTGACCAGGGCCTGGAAGACAGCCGGGGCGTTGGTCAGACCAAAAGGAAGGACCCGATATTCAAAGTGTCCCGTGGGTGTGTTGAAGGCTGACTTCCACTCATCCCCCTCCCGAATGCGAACCAGATGATAAGCATTACGGAGGTCCAACTTGGTGAAAACTTGGGCTCCCTGTAAGAGTTCAAAGGCTGAGGACATGAGAGGTAAGGGGTACCTGTTCTTAATGGTGATGTCATTCAGCCCTCGATAGTCAATACAGGGACGGAGGGAGCCGTCCTTCTTCTTGACGAAGAAGAACCCAGCTCCCGCTGGGGATGAGGAGGGGCGGATGAGGCCGGCTTTAAGGGATTCATTAATATACTTGTCCATGGCCTCTCTTTCAGGACGGGACAGAGAATACAAACGTCCCTTAGGCGGAGAAGTGCCTGGGAGGAGCTCAATGGCACAGTCGTAGGGTCGATGCGGAGGCAAGGAGGTGGCCCGGGACTTGCTGAAGACCAGGTGCAGGTCGTGGTACTCCGCCGGAACCCCGGTCAGATCCACCGACTCCACCTGTAACACAGAAGACACAGAAACAGGAAACGGGGCAGGACCAAGACAAGACTTAAGACATGATTGACTCCAAGACAAGACAGAATCTCCAGACCAATCCACGTGAGGACCATGCTTTACCAACCAAGGATGCCCTAAAATTATAGGTGCATTGGGTGAGTCTAAAAGATACAGCGTGATGACCTCACGGTGATTGCCGGATACAATAAGACTTACACTAGGGGTAGTGTGAGAGACGGTGGCAATAAGAGTACCATCAAGGGAATGGGCAGAAACAGATTCAGCGAGAGGGATGGTCGGGATTCCCCACTGGGCGGCCACAGAGCGGTCCATGAAATTCCCCTCTGCCCCAGAGTCAATGAGAGCAGAACAGGAACCAGAAATGCCATCATACTGGACCACAACAGGGAGGATGGTGCGAGATGAGGGGGAAGAGAAAGGAATAGCGCCCACCAGGATCCCTCTTCTCACTGATGAGCTTTGGCTTTTACTGGGCACTTCGCTGCAAAATGCCCCGGCTTGCCACAGTATAGGCACAGACCCTGAGCCAGGCGCTGCTGTTTCTCATGAGACGTGAGATGGAGACGTCCCACTTGCATGGGTTCATGATCCGATGGAGGTACCATGGTGGAAAGGGACCCGGGGTCCTCTCTTCTGGTTGAAGAGCGCAGAAACCTTCGATGGTCTCGACGGCGAAGACGGCCCTCTATGCGAAGCGCCAGGTTTGTGAGGGTGTCAAAATCTTGAGGTAGGTCGTGGGTCGCCAGTTCATCCTGGATGTCCTCATCCAGTCCAGCCCGGAACATGGCATGACAGGCTCCCTCGTTCCAATCACATGAGGCCGCCAACGTCTTGAACTTTATAGCGTACTGAGTGACAGACTGACCTTCCTGACGAAGACGAGCTAATTGATCTGCCGCCTCCTGGCCCCTGGCAGATCGGTCAAAGAGTCTGATCATTTCATGACGGAGACTACTAAAAGAGGAAACGCATGGTGCTCTGGCCTCCCAGACAGACGTTCCCCAGTCGCGAGCTCTGCCCGTGAGAAGGGTAAGTACGAAGGCCACTTTAGTCTCCTCCAAGGCATAGGTGCGTGGCTGGAGCGTGAAGACCACCGAGCACTGGGACAGGAATGCCCGGCATGAAGTAGGATCCCCATCATAGGTAGGGGGATTGTTGCAGCGTGGTTCAGGGGCCTGATGGGACGCCTGGGCCCCCTGCAGGGTCTCGAACTGAAGCTCGTGTAGACGGGCCGTGAGATCAGCCACCTGATTGGTGAGATACTCCACTTCTCTGGAGGTGCTGGTGAGTCTTGACTCGTGCTGACCCAATAGAGCTCCTTGCTGAGTTAAAGCCGACCTGACAGAATCTTGGCCTGCTGTGTCCATCGTTGGTCAGATCGTACTGTCAGAGGTCTGAGTGAGAGAGAAGATGGTTCAGACACAGATGCAGGTCTCAGCAAAGTTTATTGAAGCCCACAAACTCAAGGGGCAAAAAATAGTCAACAAAACAATCTTCAAAAAAGGAAACTAAAAATTCCTCCGTAATGGAGTTGGCAAAAAAGCCCAAAGTTCACAAAAACTCAAAACTGAGAAATAAAGTCTCCAAAAACGATTAAATAAAACTACTCCGGAGAGGTTAGATGAACAGTCTTCAAGAGGGTGCAATACCCTGATACCCGAC
Source organism: Danio rerio (assembly GCF_052040795.2). Classification (NCBI taxonomy): domain Eukaryota; kingdom Metazoa; phylum Chordata; class Actinopteri; order Cypriniformes; family Danionidae; genus Danio; species Danio rerio. The sequence goes on from NC_141037.1 coordinate 35,561,051, forward strand.
AGGGGGCGATGAATCCGGCCGCCGCTGACTGGGACAGAATGGCCACGAGGAAGACTGAGGCTTGGAAGCCGGCGAGAGAGCGTTGAGGGCCGGCAGGATAGGGACGGAGAGTCAGATGGGCGGCAAAGCAAAAACAGACGGGAACAGGCTTGAAGGCAGACGGAGAAAAAACATTTTAGGAAAATAAACAGGATGACATCAGACACGACAAAACTCACAGGATATACAAGGAACAGGACTAGACCAGGAGATCGCCAGACATGCCGGAAGGGGAAAAACTACGATCTGACACAGAACTACGATCAACAGAGGGATAAATAGGGGGAGAAATCAAGGAAACCAGGTGAGTGAAATTAGTTTGATAGACTAATGGAAAGTAATAGAGCAGATGGGTGGGGAAGCGAGAGGTAAACAAAGCAGGGTATGAGTGATCAAAACAATACGAGTGAAAGGGAAAAAGTAACACAAACATCAAACCGGTGATCAGACCGAGATTGTGACATAAACACTCTGAACACCGTGGCAATACATTGTGGTGAGTTGCATGGCCAAGCACTCATTTTCATCAACATCTTATCGTTCTCCCACTCCTTTTGCTCATCCCTTCTCATAAGTCTCTCATAACGTCCATGAGTCAGTGAGAGGGAAGAAAAGAGGGAGAGATTACATGTTGAGGGATAATTGGAGTCACACTGAGATACAGTCTTCATAATTACAGTGCTTACCTCAGTGCAGCAGGTTGCACTCACACTTTCTCTTTAATACAATACAGATCACTGGGGTGTTTTCAAAGGCCGAAGCTCATCATGCGTTATGAGACCTGCACTTGTAACCCAACTATATCTCAAGACCACACAAGAATACTGCACTTCAAACTGAGGCATGGCTATAAATCTGGACACGAGAGCGAGCGCTCAGACTAGTAAGGTCAGGTGCTTTTCACAGCTCACAGATCACAACATGGGTCTTACTCTTATCTTCCACCCTGGTCACTTCACTAGATTTATATTTTCTGCTTCCTTCTGATTTTCCTTTATACCAGGAAAATTGTTCACAGTTAAGATGGCGCAAAAATTCATTCCTTGGTCTTTATTTTTACATTTCATTCTCTTGTTGATATCAAATGTTCCATCACAAGTTTAGATGGATGTCTGACCCTCCCCAGCAGGCACACATTATAAGATGTTAATATTAGGTTAGATTTAGGTCATGACGTCAGGTGACCAAAATTCAATGTCTAGCCAGCGTCTAAGGACAAATTTATTTTGATGTCCAATAACGATGTCAATATTGATATTTTGTTGATTTTTGGTTGTCTTGAAAAGTGACTAAAATCCAACGTCTGATAGATGTCATAGTGGTAACGTCCACACAATGTCAAGATGTAACATGATTGGATGTTTATATTTACTTAATTTTAGGTTCATTTTAAGTTGGACATTGACGTCGCCTGACGTTGGCTTCTGACATCAACCGGATTTTAATTTCCAAACAAAATCCAACGCCCTCTGCAACGATGAGGTACAACGTCAATATGATGTTGACGTCCTGTGCATGCAGGCTGCTTAGGAGGCACTACAAATGTTTCTTGAATTAGGCAAAGTATATCTACGTGAAAAAGCTTCTTATAAAATGTGTGAATTAGTTTTCAAGAGTTCACACTTAGCTCATGATTTGTACATAGCTTCTTTGGCATGCTGTCCCGGGAGAGAGCCCTAAGCTCAAGGGATCCTCGGGCCCAAACTCCCCCGCTGCTAAGGCCAAGGTGAACTTCCTGAGAGTAAGACATTAGAAAAAGATTTAGGCTTATTTTATCTATAATATGGAGCATATTTGGACAATGAGAGGAAACCGGGGAACTCGGGGGAAACCCACGCGGACACGGGGAGAACATGCAAACTCTGCACAGAAATACCAGATGGCTCACCGAGGACCCAACGCCATTGGTATTCTTGCTGTGAGGCAACAGTGCTAGTCACTGGGCCACTATGCCGACCATTCTGGATAAAGTTGGAAGAAGGGGAGGAGGGGGGTTTCTTCCAGACAAAGAAAGTTGTAGAAAGGAAATGAGGAGATATATATATATATATGTATGTATGTATGTGTGTGTATGTATATATATATATATATATATATATATATATATATATATATATATATATATATATATATATATATATAGTGACTTGGGATCCTTTGATTGGCGCATCATGATTAGCTAAAGTGGGCCAGCTGGGTTCATCATGAGCCCGTGCTTCTCTTGAAATTATTTTTAAATTAAATTTCACTTATTTGTTTTTTTCTTGCTTACATAACAGGTTAAACATACAAGTCCCCTTATCAGCACACTGACAACAACCCAGAACACTCTATAGACTACATACCAACCTTACAAAAATAATCAGAACGCAATGACCAGGAGCCACCAAGACCACCCTAGCAAATACGTTCATTCTCCTTCAGCTTAATCCCTTATTTATTAGGGGTCGCCACATTGGAATGAAACGCCAACTATTTCAGCTGGTACAGCATATATTTTATGCAGAAAGTGCCCTTCCAGCTGCAACCCAGTACTACGAAACACACATACACACTCATACACTACGGCAAATTTAGTTCATCCAATTCATCTGCAGCTCATGTCTTTAGACTGTGGGGGAAACCTAACACCTGGAGGAAACCCACGCGAACATGGCAAGAACATGCAAACTCTACACAGAAATGCCAACTGGTTCAACCAGCGACTTTCTTGTTGTGAGACAGCAGTGCTTACCACTGAGCCACTGTGGCACCCAGCAAATACATAGCAATGTTCAAAACATTTTGAGAGCAAAACCTTGACAATCAGAGAGAGGGGGAAAAAAAACTACCAGCACTCAGATCAACATACACAACCAATGAGTATTTACTTCACCTATAAGACCCTTTAAGCCACATAGGAACATGACAAAAAATACTGAGAGCACCTTATTAACACCTTGTCAACCACAGTGGAAAAAAAAAACAATAGTGTATTAACTCACAACAAATCACCCCCTTGATCTCAAGTGAGTGGCAGGTTGAGCACTCTAATGCCCCTTGGCAACCCCTTGGCACTCACCCACAACACCGTATTCTGCATAGCAAGGTGACAACAAGACTCAAAACACCTTTGCAATCCTGAGTAAGTACAAAGAACACCATAACTGCATAGCAGTATCCAATCAATCAATCAATAAACATACTGACAACACCTTAGCAACAACAAACAACCACATAGCAACATACTCAGAAGGCCTTATCAGAAGCCTGTCAGCTGGTCAAAAAAGTTTTTTAATTGCGTTTAAATGTGCAAAAAGTATCTAAAAAATCCTTAGCAATGCACTGGAAACCACTCAGAACAACATATACAAGCACTCTAACTGTTAAGCGATATCCAGCAGCCACCCAAAACACAACAGCATATACAGATCAATATCCCCCAAAGTTATATGGCTGTATATCAGCATTGGTGGGAGGCATGCATTGCCTTAGTGTCCCACCAGTGATGATATATAGCCATATTGCACTGCCATGAGTGTGATATTGCTTTTATACAACAGTTTGACGGCACAATCGTGTATATAAAAAAATAAAGTCAGACACAGAGAGTCTAAAAACTCTTTTGTATGAGGATCTACTTTATTCAGTTATTTATTCATATCTGCAGCTGATTTCAGAACAGCAGAACTTGTTGCTACTTCACAAACCTCCCTTTAGAGCTAGTGTTTAAATCATTATGTATTTCTAAAGTCATGACAAAACAGGTGATTTTGCTGACATTTTGAGATTATAGGGCTGAACAGCATGAAATGGCATCAGTCTACATAGATTTCCCAGTATTTCTCTGTTGCAATCAAGAGACCACAATGATTAACCCCAAAAAAAAAGCTAAAGCAAATCAAACACTACCAGAAACACTACCAGAATTTGGTATAAATACAGCACTACAACATACAAGAGAGAGAGAGATCAACTTAGTGTTCACTCTATATGGGCGCAGTAATACAGAAGGGTGAGGAGGCTGCACTAGTGCTGTTATTGCAGAATATCGCACCGATATCAGCCAATCTTATTCAAGAACCAGACAGAACTGCTGTATAATGTACAATATTTTTGTTACTACCAAGATCACCCTAGTAACTGAAGAACAATATCCAAAAACAAATGAATAAATCAAATAAAAAATAAATAAAAAGAACAAACTGAGAACACCTCAGCAACACATTGGAAACCACAGAGAAAAAAAACAGCAACAATAGCAACTTCATTTGAACCTACAAAAAGCACTCAAGCAACCCCCTAGCAACCCCCTGGCAACTTCAGGGATTATGTGATAAATAATTTTAAATAAAGATTGGAATATTCTATTAAGCATCACTGTCAGTTTTAAATCTGTCTTGACTTTAATCTCTGACCCATCCAGAATCACACACTTAAAGGAACACTCTACTACTTTTTGAAAAATTTTAATTTAGCTTAGCACAAATAAGCATAAATAATTGAACTGAATAAGATAAGACCATTAGCATCTCACTTTAAAATGACCAAAGAATTTCAAGAATAATTTTACCATTTAAGCTTGACTCTTCTGTAGTTACATCATGTACGAAGACAGACAGAAAGTAAGAAAACATTTCTATTTTGTAGGATGATACGACTATTAACTATACTCTAATTCTAGCATAATAATCAAAGAACTTTGCTGCCTTACCATGGCTGCATTATTATTCGAGTTAAGCTTTAAATATGATAATTTTTAGGACTCTTTAGTCATTTTTAATCGAGATGCTAATGGTCTAATCTGATTTGATGATCTATGCTAAGCTAAGCTAAAAGTGCTCCTATCAGGGAGATTGGCTTAATGGGTTTAAAAAAGGTCAAACTGAACTGTTTAACTCCAGAGATGTTGTTAAAAACAGCATATTAAACAAAGTGGAGTCTTCCTTTAAATGCAGATGCTGCTGTTTTGACAGAAAACTATTAGCGATCTGAATTGATCATAATGTACTTGAGTTATTCAAGGATGGTTGATCATCTCACTCAGGCTATTTGGCACTTACCAGTGTAGTCTGTGAAACAGCACTAGTTATGGCCCATTTGCTTTATGCCTTTTTGTATTTTGAAGAGCTTATTTATAGATAGGGTCATGCGATTCTTGTTTTTATGACTGTGGCACTGTTTTCACCGCTACGTGCCAAAATGGATGCTGAAGCAGTCACGCAAATGAGTGAACCAGTAAGTGGCTGGAGTGCGCAGGTATGCTGGAGTCATAACCTCAGTGGCCAGCAGCTTTCATCAGCCCGCTGCTGCCATCTACTGGACTGTAATTCTCTTCAGGCCAGGGTGTGTAAAATCAGCAGAGCACACTTCAGGACTTGAGTAAAACTTGTTTAAACGAAATAGCAGTTTTTAAATGTATAATGTTCTTAATAAGAGTTATTAATTCGTTTATAAGAACTAATATTTATAGTATTGCTGATTATGAAGGTAATTTATAATTGGGATTTATGTTTTAATATTTGAAGTTGAAGTACAATAAAAGCACTTATATAAAATTTGATAAAATAATATAGATATTACCTAATAGTTTAAATTAGAAACGTCAAAATTCAGTAAAAATTTGTTTTTTTAAATAAACTTGTTTGTTGATTACATAATAATCAGATTCAGAAAGAGCTTTATGGCCTGGCATGTTCACACATACAAGGTTTTTTTTTTTTCATGACAGAGCTTCTACCGTATATATATATATATATATATATATATATATATATATATATATATATATATATATATATATATATATATATATATATATATGTATATATATATGTATATACATATGTGTGTGTGTGATTATTTATATATATATATATATATATATATATATATATATATATATATATATATATATATATATATATATATTTTAAATTTAAATAAATATTTAATGCAAATAAATGAATTGACAATTTATAAAATAAGTGTATATGTGTGTAAAAAGTGTATTGCAGGTAGTGATGTTTGTTTTACAATTACTATTATCAAGTGTTCATGAGATGGATTGCCTGAGGGAAGAAGCTGTTGCTGTGTCGGCTGTTTTGGTGCACAGTACTCTGTAGTGTCGACCAAAAGATAGAAGTTCAAAGAGGCGGTGTGCTGGGTGTGAGGGGTCCAAAGTGATTTTGGCAGCCCTTCTGCTCGCTCTGGATAAGTACAGTTCTTGGAGAGTAGAAAGAGTTGTACCAGAGATTCGCTCAGCTGTCTGAACTATTTGACGTAGTCTTCGGAGGTCCAATTTGGTTGCTGAGCTAAACCAGACAGACATTTTATGAATGTTATGTTCATCCATATAGCCTATAGAATTCGGAAAAGAAATACAATTTAACTAGCTATAACTAATACCAGATAACCAAAAAAAAAAAAAAAAGCTAATTAAATCAAACATTTGAATAAAACTATTATAATTTACCTGTAATTAAATTTTGTGTATACTATTGAAGTTAATGTTAAATTAATATTAATTTGCATGTTGTCAAATAAATAAATAAATAAAAACACATCAAAACTTAGATAAATTTGGTCACACTTTACAATAACGTTAATTCGTTAATGTTAATTAATGCATTTACTAAGATGAACAAACAATGAACAATACATTTACTATTTGTTCATGTTAGTTAATGTTAGTTAATGAAAAGTTGTTCATTATTAGTTTATGTTAACTCATGGTGCATTAACTAATGTTAACAAGCATGGACTTGAATGTTAATAATGCATTAGTAAATGTTCAATTATGATTAATAAATGCTGTACATGTGTTGTTCATGATTAGTTCATGTTAGTAAATGCATTATTGAACCTTATTGTAAAGTGTTATCATAAATTTTATACAATTTTAATTACAATTTGAGAATCATCTGTAAAAACAGTTTCCTTAAACCATATTTAAGCAATCAAGTTATATCTGTTTTATATTCTCTGTTCAGATTCAGAAATTTTAAAGCTTTCTTAAATTGTTCACAGTTTGATTCCTGTAATAGTTCACTCAAAACCCTACATCACTTGGGTCACTTCTCCTGCCAAAATAATAACAATATGTTTATAAAACAAACAACCAAAATACATTTTAAGAAACAAAACATAAAATGTGTTAGCCACAAATTAACACTTTATTGTTTGTGAGACTTGTAAATGACTGCAGGCAAAGATTATTTATTTCCTTTCATTTCCAAACCAGTATTTAAAACGAAGATCATATTATTGGCATATTAAAAATAACTAAAGTCATTTGTCAATGACACAGAAATAAAATTTACTTAAAGGGATTGTTTACTTGCAAGCACTGCATCTAAAAATTTAAAAACAGGAAATCTGGGAATCCCTTGTTGACCGATCAATAAGTAATCAATAATAAATATAACAAATCTGAATTATATTTGGGGCACTTTTCTTGATGTATTAGCTCTGTTAGACTTTAATAATTGACTATTTTATACATTAATAGTTAGTATTATCAGATATTTATTATGTATTTCACCTTTCTTTTTGTTATTTTCTCGTATTTATTTAATATTTATTTGTCATTTAATTTATATTTGTATTTCTAAATTCTATTTATGTTTTATTTATGGACATTATTATTTTTATTTATTATGATCATTGACCACTGTAAGTCTACTTATGTTTAACATCAATATAATACATTTCTTGATGGATTTTGAGACATTGTATACCGTAGGGTTGTTTAATTAATAAATTAATGAATGTATTTATTTTAATATATATATATATATCCTGACATTCATTTCACATCTACATCATACATAATGTTATATATTATAAAAGAGAGTTAGCCCATAATCCTAACCCTAATCAATAACTAACCCTCCTTATGTTCCAAACCTGATTTAGTATATTTTTTTCTGCTGAACACAAAATAAGATATTTTGAAGAATGTTGGAAACTGAATTCTATACTAAAATGAAAGAATACCATGGAGGTCGAAAGCTACCAGTATAAACATATAAAGCACATGAGGGTGAATAAGGGGCGACACGGTGGCATACCGGTAACTGTCGCCTCACAGCAAGAAGATTGCTGGTTCGAGTCCCGGCTGGGCCAGTTGGCATATCTGTGTGGAGTTTGCATTTTCTTCCTGTGTTTGAATGGGTTTCCTCCAGGTGCTCCGGTTTCCCCCACATTCCTAATACATACGGTATTATAGGTGTTTTTAACAAACTAAATTGGCATGTGTGTGTGAATGTGAGAGTGTATGGGTTTCTCAGTACTGGGTTGCAGCTAGAAGGGCATCCGCTGTGGCGACCCCTGAGGAATAAAGGGACTAAGCTGAAGGAAATGAATGAGGGTGAGTAAATTTACATTTTTTGGTGTGAACTATCCCTTTAAATGACACCAGGCGGCCATGTTGCAGCGGTTTGCAGCGCTTCTAATAGTTTTATTCTGCTCTGTTGTGACAAGAGTCACTGTCTAAACAGACCTCCACACTACGTAATAAAGCCTCAATTAGTCATGATAATAGGATGACAGGTTTGCATTCTGCAAGGGTAATGGTTCGTTTTAATTGTGCATTTGCATGAGTGTGCTCTGGGTGGAGGTGAGAGGTGGGCCGCGCATGAGAAACATTTACTCGGCGCTTGATTACAAAGAACAGACACGCTTAATTGTTGAGAATTGAATAATGAGTCTTTATTGTATTTATTGGATTACGGAGGCTTTTAGCTGTCCCCCGCTGATCGCACTGTGTCGTCTGCTTAGGAGGCGTCAGAGGTGAGCAGGTCCGTGCTGCGGACGTGGAATATTAATCAACTGGATACCTGCCTTTATTGATCTGCCTGTCAATGTAAACGTATGATCCGTCATTCATCACGCAGACTCAGCCGGAAATGAGGAATCAGTGGTTGTTTATAAAGGCTAAATGAAACATTGTTATTATTATTATATAGTATTATTATTATTATGATTAATAAAAATAATCATAAATGTACTTTTGATATTTTTACAGTAGGATACTTATAATTCCTCATGTAACATGATTTATTACTTAAAATTCTAATGATTTTTGATTAAAAAATAAAAACTGACTATTTTGGTTCATACAAAATATTGTTGACTATTCTCACAAATATAACCTTGTGACATATATAAGTTTTTGTGGTCCAAGGTTAATAAATAATTAAATAAATACATTCATACATACATACATACATACATACATACATACATACATACATACACAAATAAATACATTTAAAAACAATAAAAAAAAAAAAAAAAAACCTCCACATCTGGACGCCCTTTGTTGGACATCAGCCACTGTTTAAGTGGTAAATGAAAACCTGATCAGTTTCTTCAGTATTGTAGACATTCGTGTGGTTAAATGGGGGGGGGGGTAAAGTTTTCTGTGAAAAAGTTTATCAAAACAAGGTATTTATAGTAGGCTGCGTCATATAAAAACATGGGTTATGACTGGATCTTGTTGTCGTCCATGTAAGCTTCATTCACTCATAAAGCCATGTCACTCAATTGTACTTGAACCCTTGCAAAAGTTAAGTTAAAATTTTGCAAAAGAAGATGAGAGGATAAAATCCAAGCTTAAATTAGCACAAAATATGCTTCTGAACACATTAACCAGGTAAATACAAAGTTTTAATTAAACTTTAAAATGAAATAGTGCATTTATCAATTCAAATGGCATTACAAGTCATTCATTTGAGCCTTTTTTGAGATCCACTGATTTGCTTGCATATGAGTTGCAGCTCGACTAAAATGACAGTCATTGTTTGACAGTACAGTGTGTTGGTACTCAGAGACGTGTCTAAAACCCTTCCCCCCTTCATCATCCCCCGCTCAGACGAATCAATGACAAAATGAATTCTGATGAACCTAAAGCTGGCTTTTTTTTCTGCGGTCAAAGCAATGTCCAGCGATGGATGTTTGTCTCCCTGGCTGTAATTCGTCTAAAATCCAATTACAAAGAAGCTGTAGTGGAAAGACGCTAAGCTGAAACACGCTAAGATGAAAAATGAATCAGGTGTGCGTTTCGCTCGCTGGAGCTGTTTGGCGAGGCAGGCCGATGCTCCAACACAAACTTGGTTAGATCGTACTCGCTGGAAGCGCACATTACGCTGACATTAGCATAAATGGGTTATCGATCCTCATTGAAGCTAACCTTCAGTTCTGTCCTGTGGAATCAGGCTGAAGAGCTTGTGTAGGTGTGTGCATGCGTGTGCATGACCATACTGAAGATGTGACCTTTCAGGTTGATCCCCTTTTTAGAGTGCTGCTCACCAAGACATGTGCGCTCCATTTCCAGACATGTCTTTTCTCTTGAATGGCCTTCGCCAGAATTTTTTGTATGTCAGTTTTGAGATTTAGAGCATTTTGAGTTTTTATTTAGAGGATAGTTTAGTTTTTTTCAAAATAGGATATTTTGAAGAAAGCTGAGAACCTGTAACCATTGACTTCCATAGTAGAAAAACAGAGACAATAGAAGTCAGTGGTTACTGTACATATTTTTAGTTTTCTTTAAAGTATCTTCAAAGTAAAATATGTATTAACCCTTATGTACTGCTGGGGATGTTTTCGTCAACTCTGGGGTGATTTTGAGTCTTAATTTGGGCATAACCTTTTTCCATGTTTCATCTAGCAGAATGATTTTTGGTGACAACTTATTTTGACACATATTTTGAGAAAATTCGTTGAAATTTACTACACATTTGCTATGTTCAAGATGAAAATATCCATTAAATTAAACTGCTGTAAAAAAAACATCAGATTTTTTTTTTTCAATTTATTTAGCAGAAATCTGTTAATCAACCTCAGTTCTGATAAAAACTACTAAATTGTTTAGAAAATGACAGGGTTTTAGTTTTTTAATTGCCAAATTCATAAATGATGACACTGATTTGGTGAAAAAAAAAACACAAAAAATTACATATTTTCAAAATAAAATGTAATTGTGGACTGATTTTTTTTAACCTTTTATCAAAGTTTTAAACATGTGAAAACATTGCCTTTGAAGCATTGTTTTTGATTAATTTTTTTTCTCTATTTTTGCCCCATTGACTTTATAACTACATTTGTTTAATTACAAAACCATGACAGCCTATAATCATGCATTTTTGACTGCTGATCATCAGTTGGCACAATTAGCCATTTAGATAGGCCTGTGCAACAAGAGCTTATATCTGAATTTTATAAGGAGTATAACAGCGATTTTAGGTGTGTATATGTTTGTCTGTGAGTGTGTGAGAGTGACATTTACACACCTTGATGTGTCTGAAAAAAAAAAATATGCATCTTAACTCTCGGAACATGGAGTAAACAAAGACAAAGACTGTGGGCTCTATTTGACGGTCCATGCGCAAAGTGCAAAACGCAGGGCGCAAACGCTTTCAGGGCGTGTCAGAATGCATTTTTGCTTATTTAGGGACGGGAAAATCCGCTTTGCGCCGTGGCGCATGGTCTCAAAGGTTTGAGTTTATTTTCTTAATGAGTTATAGGTGTGTTTTGAGAATAAACCAGAGTATCATCTCCCATTCCCTTTAAGAGCCTTGCGTCGCGCCATAAGCGCATTTGCTTTTTACATGTTGTAAAGTAAGTCTAAGTGGAAAAACTGAGCATTTCACAAGCAAACAGTTAACAGATAATTTTTTTTAACAGAAAACAGTTAAACAGAGCATCTACCGAGAATGAGAGATAAATGATCTACTTTCACTTTCGCTCTCGTGAATAGGGAAACCTTTACGCATATACATCAATTAGCCTATAAATAATTAATTTTGTTTGTTAAGCGCAAATATTTGTTTTAAAACTATTTCTAAATTCAGTTCTAATTTCCAGCAAACGAATAAATTAACAATAATATCGAAGTGTGTTCAAAAACCTGAGTTATATCCTAAAACACATGTTGTGCCCCACATGGTCTAAAACCTGACAGGTGGGCTAATCTAAGCTTGTTTTTAATAAAACAAATATAAACATGGATATAATAAATAATACTTCTAATAATAAAAACATTATACAAAAGCAAATTGTTATGAATGAACTGAAAAAGCTTTCCGAGATGAAGAAGGCAAAAAAACAGTGGTTTTTGAGTATAGGCTAGAAAATAATATGTTTTGTAATATTTTAATCCTTTATATTTATATCCTATATATATTATTATTTTATCCTATATATATCCTTAATATTTTATTTTTTTCATATGTAAAGATATTTCCGTATTGCTCTACATCTACCTGTGTGTACTAAGCAGTGTGTAAGCGAGGCGCAACTCTGAGCTCAACTTTAGACCAGGTTTGTTTTGGTCTATTGAAAAATCTATTATAATTTCTCAAAATAGCAATGCGCCTCAGAACACCTTCCTTTTTTAAACCAGAACGCCTATTGGCACACACATGAGCGCAAATGCATTTGTTATTTAAACTGCGTAGCGCAACGCCTCAAAACGACTCTTGCGCCAAGCTGAAATTAGCAAAATACTATTGCGCCGCGCCTTGCGCCACATTGCGCTGGGTGTATGATAGGGCCCTGTGTATTTACACACACTCAAATGTGGTTATAACAGAAGTCAATGGGGCAAAAACAGCCACCAATGATACATATGGGAGAAATAAAAATAAATGTAACAATGTATCAAAGCCAATGATATTACTAATCATTCACATGTCTAAGAATGTGAGAAAAGGTCAACAAAATCCAACCCACAATAGCTTGTTATATTGAAAAATACATAATTTTGTGTTTTTCTTGCAGCAAATCGGCGACATAATTTGTAAACTTGGCATTTAAATAGTTAAAATCCTGTAATTTTTTTAACAATGTAGTAGTTTTGATTAGGACTGACATTGATTAACAGATTTATGGGAAAAAAAACTGAAAGAAAAATGTATCTGATGCATTTTTTCAGCAGTTTAATTCAGTCAATATTATCATCCCCAACACAACAAAAGGGTAATCAGTTTGAACAGTGCACAAAGTTTAAACCAGCCACGGGTGAGTAAATTATATTTTTAATTTTTGGGTAAAATATAACTTTAGGTGTCTTCACAGTCTAATATTAAGAAAACATCTAAACTTCACTTGTCAAGTGTTTCGTTTACATCTGAACAAACTAATCAAGCTCTTGCTACATATACCAGAAACTTCCTGACAGGTGTGTTAAAGCAAGTTGGAGCTAAACTCAGCAGGACACCTTCCCTCTAGGTCCGAGTTTGAACACCCCTGCTCTAAAGGATCCTCTTACCACAGTCAACCTCTGTAGAGTACATCAACATCAAGAAGGAACAGATAAGTTTCATAGTATTAGACTATTTAAACACAGATGGTAATAAATATCCCGTGTTGCATTCATGATACGTCAACACTGTCTTCCAGTTTCTGAGGAAATTATTTGAAATTTTTTAATTATTTTCCTTTATCAATCTGGTATTGCCACATTGGAATGAACCGCCAACTTATCCAGCATATGTTTTACGCAGCGGATGCCCTTCCAGCCACAACCCATTGGGAAACATTTATACACACTCATTTACACACATACACTACAGACAATTTAGCATACTCAATTCACCTATAGCACATGTCTTTGCACTTGTAAGGAAAACCGGAGCACCTGGAGTAAGCCCACGCCAACGTGGGGAGAACATGCAAACTCCACACAAAAATGCCAACTAACCCAGCCGGGGCTCAAACCAGCAATCTTTTTGCTGTGAGGCGATTGTGCTACCCACTGTTCCACTGTGCTGCCCCGTTTTGTGTTTATATATATATTTTTTTTTTACATTTTGAATGTTTGCAAGTAAATATCTGCTAAAATTTCTAATAAGAAAAATATTTGAACTAACAATGTGAATCTTAAAAAAAAAACACTTACTAGCATACTTTCTGTTTGTTGCAATTGCTTTAATACAGTGATTGATTAAAATATATGTTTGCAATTGTGCAGCCTGTTTTGTCCCACCTCTCAAGAATCAGTGATACAACATTATTTTAATTTTACAAATAAAACAACTGTGAAAACATACATTTTTAAGTGATCAAATGAAATACTTAGCAAAACCCTTTGAATCTAATGTAAAAAATATATAATTTTAAATCTGTTTTCATTCAGAGTACAATGTTTTGAGCTGTAAATGCATATAAATTACTGCATATTTCTTTAATTCGTTCTTCATTTGCATACACATGCTTACAAACCAGGATATAATTAATCACGAGGAACTATGATAATAACCAACAGTAATAATTTTGACCCAATTCATCTGCAGTGTATTTTGCTTTAAAGACAGAAGCTCCTTCTCATCACATGGTGATGGAATAAGGGGAAAAGCATCAGATGGGAGGAGGACGTGTGGCGGAGACTGACCAACGAGGAGAGGAGATCAGTAAATAACAGTCACCCAGGGGCCGTGTCGGGGGTGCCTCCTCATCTGGCCCCCAGTCAATTTAATTTAAATGTAAATTTCAGGGATGCGTGGCGTTAAAAGGCTTATATTAGCAAAAAGGGAAAAGTTAATGAATGTATTTCAATCTCTGTAACCACACAGCCCTCCTCATTTACCGCCTGGAATATATGAGCGGTTCTGCTAGAAATTAGGACTGGGGTGATATATATATATATAAATATATATATACTCGTTCTCCAACAAGCCACTTAAACCAGCCTTCACAATACCTGATCCAGTCCATCATGTGCAGTTATGCTAAGAACGTGTTTGACTTTCACTGTACATCACTGCAAAAACTGCTGGGTTCCACACAATTCTTTCATGTTGTCCTGACACAAATTGGTTACAGTTTTTCTCAATTGCTTTGGTGCATTTCTCACAACACTATTTACATATTGCTTTCATACAACTCTCTGCTGTTTAATAACATTATCATTTGCTTATGTCATGTCAGTCAAAATTAAGTAAACTTGTGAATGCTGAACAGTCATTCCATATAAAACTAATAGTTCTCATTTCATTACTTGAGTCATTACATACAAAAATGTTGAACTAGTTGTCAAAATCTGTCAAGCAAATTTTATTTTAAAAAAATGTAATCTTTTTTTTCCTGAAAATGTCTTCTAATTTGAATAATTTCATGAATGATTTACAGACCTTTGTGTGTTGTAGGTTCAGTTCCAATATGTACTGCAATATTGTTTACAGTTAAGCACAGCTCTACCCAAAGAAAGTTTGTTTGTTGTGAATACAGTAAAAGTGTATTTATTCTTTTGCACAATGTTGTGAATAAATTAGAATTGCAAAGAGCAAATGCAGTAAAAATGTGAAACTTACATATTCAGTGTCTTGTACTCGGACACTTCACTAATTTTTAACTTTACTGTAGTTTTCAAACTGATGTGCAAATTTTTAATAGTGCTGTCTTGACCATTTTCAGCAAGTGTCACCAAAATCTGACTTTTTTGCATTGGAAAAAATGTCCTGAGTAAACTGTCATAATGAAAACATGAAAAAGCCATTTTACTATCTTGATCATAAACATTGGTGTCAGGACTCTTAATCTAGATGACACTGACACTTTCATTATCATGAATGACATGCTTTTGCAGGTTATCATCTAGGTTTTGCAGTTTGTACTAATTGTTGTGAGAAATGCATTATCTTTTGTGCAAATGTAAATAGTGTTGTGAGAAATGCACCAAAGCCACTGAGAAAAACTAACAAATTAGAAAATTCTGTCATTATAGAACTTTGAATGAGATTGTGGTACAAATACTTTTGTTAATATTTATGCAAATACTTTCACAAATACTTCAAATTAAAATACTTCAAATTTTAATTAAGTTAAAGTAAAACTAATAAAGCTAAAGCAAAAAATAGTGCGTCACATAAAGGGAAACCCTTTGTTCCATTATATAAAGGTTACATTAAACTAATGAATATGTCAGAAGAAAAACTAATTATTAAAATGATATTGTAAAAATCTTATCAAAATAAAATAATAAAATTAAATGGATAAAATTGTAAAACTTTTAACTAAAATATAATTATTCAAATATGTAGAAATAATGTGCATTACAATATGAAATCTGAATTGACATAGATAGATAGATAGATAGATAGATAGATAGATAGATAGATAGATAGATAGATAGATAGATAGATAGATAGATAGATAGATAGATAGATAGATAGATAGATAGATAGCATAACCTGATAGATAGCATAACCTGCAGACATTGTGCATGTGTGTGTAAACTTAACATTCTGTAGTGCATTGAGTTATTGCCCACACAACGTCATAAGACATTAATATTAGGTTATATTTAAGGGTGTGATGTCAGGTGACCAAAATTCTAGACAGCGTCTAAGGACAACATTATTTTATGTCCAGTAAAGACATCAAATGAAGTTGATATTTGGTCAATTTTTGGTTGTTAGAAAGTGACCAAAATTCAACGTCAAGCCAACAAAAACAAACAAAATGCTAAGTATTCATGTCGTTAGGGTACTACGTCAATCTGACGTCATGTTGACATTTTGTGCCTGCTGGGTGTTTAAGGCCATTTCAGTCATACAGTAAACATCCATCATCTTCTCATCAGTGACATGCATCTAAACAGCCTCTGGGTCAATGGGTGTAAAGATTTTGGACATCTACTTGGACACTTATAATGTTTCCAAACAGTTTACTGCTATAACAAAGCACCCATGTCTTGATTTAGTTTATTATGAGGCGATTTATCTTTTATGTGTGATTTGACTGGACAGGAATCACAGGATTTTTCTAATCCCCATAGACAAGAAGTGTGGTTTATTTATAAACTAATATTGAGAGGATCATGTGTATGTGATCATGGCTGGCACCTCATTGGCTCTGTAATCTGCTCTATTAGATGATTACGGAAGCATTATAAATAACCTGAGTTTTTCACTCCAGCTGTCTTTGTCTTGTTTCACTCCAGCTATCTTCATCTTGTAGTACACCCCCTCACCCCCCGGGCAACCCGGTGGCCCAGTGGCTAGCACTGTCACCTCACAGCAAGAACACTGCTGGTCCAACCTCCTACTGGGCCGGTTGACGTTTCTGTGTGAAGTTTCAATGTTCTTTCCGTGTTCGCGTGGGTTTCCCCCAGGTTCCCCGGTGTCCTCCTACCGTCCAACAACAAACATCATAGCCAATTGACTAAACCAAATTATCACCCAAGACAACCTTAGTTTACACTTCTCACACCGCGACAAGCAGGGGAGTTCTCGAGACCTACCTAAGCTCGAACTTCCCTTTCGCCTTCTAACGGGAGGGAGCCCGGGGCTTGAGGATATTACGAGCTCAAGGCTCTCTCCCAGGACAGCATGCCAAACAAGCTTTATTGATTATCAGCTAAATGGGAACTCTTGAAATAATAAAATAGTGACTGCAGGTTAAAGAAAAGTAGTGGAGTAAAACTACAAATACAGCACTAAAAATGTACTCAAGGGAAAGTAAAAGTACACATTTATAAAACTACTTAATAAATTACAACTCCTGAGAAAAACTACTCAATTACAGTAATTTAAGTATTTGTAATTATTTACTTTACATCACTGCAAACTACCCAGATTACTGTTTAAACATATACTTTATGTTTTGGTTGTAATTGTTTCTTAACCAGCCGAACGGCATTGTGTGTCCTCTGTGTAGCCTATACGTAGTTTTACCTGATAAAAAGCATGACTGGTGCTGAACCATCTAAACCAGCACCAACTGGTGTGAGCCAGCGAGGGAGTGAGAGAACGTGAGACAGAAGGTTTACAGACTAGTGGCCGCTGCATGCGTGCTATTTAGGTTGGTTAAGATTCAGTCTGCATTCAGCGTGTGTGAACTGGAGAGTGTCTCATCTGGGAGTGCTAAGACTGTCCTTACAGAGAGATGGCAGCTGGAAATGTTCATGTCAGCTCCAGCGAAAGATCTGTCGGACCTTCTGCAATACACACACATTCAGTGCAGCAGGGGGAAATAGACTGTAGGACACTGTAAAAGAGTGATGGAATATTAGCTAAAGAGTAAAGTCAATCAAATGAATGTAACTGTGCCCTTTCCATGACTTCTGTTTGAAGGTAAAATTGTAATGTCTCTAAAAACATCTGCTTATGGGTTTTTTTTCTGACATCCACAGCATTATTTTATTTTATTTTATTTTATCTTATTTTATTTTATTTATTTTTTTATTTATTTATTTAGTTAGTTAGTTTCTGCATTATATTATATTATATTATATTATATTATATTATATTATATTATATTATATTATATTATATTCATTTTCCTTCGGCTTATTCCCTTATTTATTAGGGGTCACCACAATGAATCTTTTGGTGCCTTTAAAATGCTTTATACGGTGCAAAAAGGAACATATAAAATAATAATGATAAAAATAATAATAATAATATTTTTAATAATAATAATACTTTACTATTATTATTAATTTATTTAATAATAAAAACTCATTAAAATACAAATCATTATTACAATAAAACAAATGAATACTTTTTTATAATTTATAAAATCTATCATTTTTAAGATTTCATTAATTTAAAAGTATTGGTTTTGTCTATGTAAAAGCATAAACTGCATTTAATTCAGTGCAATTACATGCGTCTAACATATTTGTAAATTATTGTTAAAAATAAATATTCTAATCCCAGAGCAGACTCTTAAAAAAGGTAAAGTTGGGCTATTAGAAGGTAAAGTTAGAGACTCAGATTGTAGTCTTTAACTTTACCTTCAGAACAATTAGTGCATGTTTAAAATTTAACATGCCCCCCCCCCTGTTTTTCCCCCAATTTCTGTTTAATGGAGATAAGATTTTATCAACACATTTCTAAATACAAGAGTTTTAATAACTCATTTCTAATAATTGATTTATTTTATCTTTGCCATGATGACAGTAAAAATTATTTTACTAGATATTTTTCAAGACAGCTTAAAGTGACATTTAAAAGCTTAACTAATTAGCTTAACTAGGCAGGTTAGGGTAATTATGCAATTTATTGTATAACATGGTTTGTTCTGTAGACCATAAAAAAGCTTAAAGGGGCTTATAATTTTGTCCTTAAAATGGTTTGTAAAAGAAAAAAAAAAGATTTTATTCTAGCCGAAATAAAACAAATAAGACTTTCTCCAGAAGAAAAAAACATTATTAGACATACTGTAAAAAAATGTCCTTGCTCTGTTAAACAACATTAGGAAAATATAAAAAAAGTCAAAGGGGGGCTAATAAATCTGACTTCAACTGTAGCTTCAGAATTTATTGTAGGGAGATGATTTATATAAAAATATGTCACAAAGCAAAACTAATCATTAAAAACCTTTATTGACACATATATAATAGACAAATTCTGGATTCAGCAGATATTAACTTGCATGATTAAGGCAAATGAAGGGATACCTCAGAATGCGTATATTAAAAACCAGGGATATCTACTACATATACAGTACTTTTACTAAGTGCAAGAAAGTCTATAACAGTAAATCGGATGAAGCCACAACCTTTAACAATAGCACAGTGGCTAGAAAAACTTGAATCAATATATGGAATGTATGTATATGGAATACATGACTGCTCAACTTCAATTGAAATTGTATATTTTTAAACAAAGATGGGCACCTGTCACTATGCATCTGAACATGGCAACAGGACATATTCTGACTGAATCCTTTGAAATTTGAAAATGATGTATGCGTCTTTTTGTAATTAGTTTTTATTTACTGGTAGTGTAACTTGTTATTATTATTTTTATTTATTATATATATATATATATATATATATATATATATATATATATATATATATATATATATATATATATATATATATATATATATATATATTTGGTAACTGCTGCTGTCACTGACTGTTTAGTTCTGTAAAATGTGATAATGTATAAAAATAAATTTCAAACTTTATTGTAAAAATCCAGAAAAAAACTATGTTTTTAATACATAATTAAATTAAGTTAAATTAAATATTATATTTAAAATTAAATTAGACAGTAAATAATTGATACAATTTTTTTTAATACACCTATGTGATAAAATATGACAGAATTAAATTAAGTTAAATTAAATTGAATATTACATTTTAAATAAGGTTAAATTAAATATTAAATTAATATACACAAAATATGTTTTTAATACATCTATGTGATAAAATATGCCAAAAACTGAAATTAAAATAAATATAAAATTTTAAATAAAATAACATTTTAAGTTTAATTAAATATTGAATTAAAAATGAAATGAAAAAATTAAATTTAAAAATTAAATTAAATTCAATTAGGCGACGCAGTGGCGCAGTAGGTAGTGCTGTCGCAAAGCAAAACTAATCATTAAAAACCTTTATTGACACATATATAATAGACAAATTCTGGATTTAGCAGATATTAACTTGCATGATTAAGGCAAATGAAGGGATACCCCAGAATGCGTATATTAAAAACCAGGTATATCTACTACATATACAGTACTTTTACTAAGTGCAAGAAAGTCTATAACAGTAAATCGGATGAAGCCACAACCTTTAACAATAGCACAGTGGCTAGAAAAACTTGAATCAATATATGGAATGTATGTATATGGAATACATGACTGCTCAACTTCAATTGAAATTGTATATTTTTAAACAAAGATGGGCACCTGTCACTATGCATCTGAACATGGCAACAGGACATATTCTGACTGAATCCTTTGAAATTTGAAAATGATGTATGCGTCTTTTTGTAATTAGTTTTTATTTACTGGTAGTGTAACTTGTTATTATTATTTTTATTTATTTATTATATATATATATATATATATATATATATATATATAATACATAATTAAATTAAGTTAAATTAAATATTATATTTAAAATTAAATTAGACAGTAAATAATTGATACAATTTTTTTTTAATACACCTATGTGATAAAATATGACAGAATTAAATTAAGTTAAATTAAATTAAATATTAAATTTTAAATAAGGTTAAATTAAATATTAAATTAATATACACAAAATATGTTTTTAATACATCTATGTGATAAAATATGCCAAAAACTGAAATTAAAATAAATATAAAATTTTAAATAAAATAACATTTTAAGTTTAATTAAATATTAAATTAAAAATGAAATGAAAAAATTAAATATAAAAATTAAATTAAATTCAATTAGGCGACGCAGTGGCGCAGTAGGTAGTGCTGTCGCCTCACAGCAAGAAGGTCGCTGGGTCGCTGGTTCGAGCCTCTGCATTTCTCTGTGGAGTTTGCATGTTCTCCCTGCGATCGCGTGGGTTTTCTCCGGGTGCTCCGGTTTCCCCCACAGTCCAAAGACATGCGGTACAGGTGAATTGGGTAGACTAAATTGTCTGATGTGTGTGTGTGTGTGTGTGTGTGTGTGTGTG
This sequence comes from Danio rerio, assembly GCF_052040795.2. NCBI lineage: Eukaryota > Metazoa > Chordata > Actinopteri > Cypriniformes > Danionidae > Danio > Danio rerio. The sequence goes on from NC_141037.1 coordinate 35,582,472, forward strand.
TGTGTGTGTGTGTGTGTGTGTGTGTGTGAATGTCTGTGGATGTTTCCCAGAGATGGGTTGCAGCTGGAAGGGAGAATGGAGCTATTTAATTTCCACCACACACCAAACAATTTTGTCTCTAAATACTTTTATCAGATTGTTATTATTAAATTGTGTTATAATTCAAAAACAAGCTCTAAAATAGCCCACAATAAAGACAACATATACCTTTTTTATAGTACTTTATATTTCCATAATATTTTCACCACACAAACACTTCAACAATTCATTTGTGATCCTGCAAGCCCATATGCAGTGCAGTTCCTTGATATATTTGTTAGATGTTAGGATAGATTGAGATATGCTGGGTTTTATTTTTGTGCTCTGCCAGCAGAAAACAGCAGCTCGTTTTGTTGGCTTGAGCTTGTTGCCAATTAAGAATGCTTAAATAATGACCCGCAGAGCGCTGTTGTCCTCCTAGGAGGCCTGTGCTGACGTGCTGACTTTTCACAGTAAAATCTGACGTCCGGTATGGGGTTACATGGCGAGCGCTGATCTAGATTTAGCTGCGCTTGCCTGAAAAGCTCTCTGTGAAAAAAAAAGCTCTCTGTGATCCTTTTTTTTTTTGCAACAGCAGAAAACGCTTGCTTCTATAATGCAGCAGCAAACAGCGGTGTCTATTAATGGACAAGACTCCAGCTTCCCCAACAGCCTACTCTGGTATTTCCCACAATGCTCTTGCGCTCATGTTAATAAAGCTGGAGAGCTTCTGCACCTCAGCGCCAGATCTGAGCTGGTGATTCTGTGATGCAATAAAGTGTGTAATTAATTTCAGATACAGGTATAGCGACTCCCCTGGACCCGTCCCGCTCTGACACACCAATAACATCATCGCTAAACATCAAGCCCTTAAAGAAATATTCCAGCCTCAGAACAAGTTCAGCATTTGTGTATTAATATCATTGTGAAATGAATTTTAGCCCGCTCCTCTTGTTTGCAATAATTCTACAATTATATTGTTAATTGGGTGACCTGCTGGCTTAGTGATTAGCACTGACGCCTCACAGCAAGAAGATCGCTGGTTTGAGTCCCGGCTGGGCCAGTTATTATTTCTGTTTGGAGTTTGCATGTTCTCCCCATGTTGACGTGGGTTTCATCAGGGTGCTCTAGTTTCCCCCACAGTCCAAAGACATGTGCCATAGGTAAGTTGAATAAACTAAATAGGCCATATATGTTTGAATGAGTGTGTATGGGTGTTTCGCAGTCCTGGGTTGCAGCTGGAAGGGCATTCGCTGTGTAAAACATATGCTGGTTCATTCCACTGTGGTGAATAAAGGGACTACGCTGAAGGAAAATTAATGAATGAATAATGTTGGTAATGGAAAAGCATGTGTAACTAACACTGACATGTTGGTATTGGTGATTTACAGGGACTCTCCATAGGCCTAACTTTTAAATATTAAAAAAATGTCATTATATGGCACTACCCCTTAACCCAATCCTCACAGGAAGCCTGTGGCAATTTTTAAAGTCAAAAGACCCCTTTAAGTATGGTTTTGAATTGTTTTGAATTACAAGGACATCAGGCATGTCCTCATAAACCACCACAATAGACTATAACTCCCATACGGAATCTGCGCATGCAGAAATCCACAGATTTCTACAAATTTTTAGCCCATCTTTGAGTCTGTTTATTTACTTGTGTGCATGTGTGTATATTAATATTTATTCAGATTTTAAATTAATTACAGTAATATTAAAACAATTCAGTTCATGAAGTCATATTTTCTGTCTTTTAGTAGATATATTATATGAGAGACTTGCTTTATTCACCAAATAAGTTGTTCTAATTGGATTTGCATTGTAAACATTAAATAAAAGCTAATTATGTATTATTTTCTATTTCATATATTAAGTTTTTAGTTATGATACTCCAAAAATCATTCCACATGAACCTACTCATTTATTTTTACAAAATTCTGAACAGTGCTCCTGTAAATAGCAAAAATGTCCACAGATTCTGTCTGGCCCTATAGTCAGACCCAGGTCAGTATACAAAAAACTGTCCTTGTAAACCAAAAAAAAAAAAAAAAAAAAGTACACACACACACTCTCTCTCTCTCTCCCTCTCCCTCCATTTAATACTAGACTTTACAACTTAATATTTTATTAAAATGTTTACAGTAATATGGTCATATAAAGTGCTCTGTCTTTTAAAAATGAAATGATATGGCATATGAAAATACGGTTGATAGAAATCTATAAAACATTTGAAATGTAACTGTAATAATGTTCGTTTTGTGGGAAGAAGAAGGCAGGGTCGGCGATATCAGGTAAGCACAAACTTTTATTTATAATGCTGTGTGTGTATGTGCGTGTCGAGTCTGCAAGTGGACAGGCTCTCCTCTCTCCCGGCTTCTGCTTCTCCTCCCCTTATGAAGGTGTCTCTCCGGCCCAATCACTAGAAAATACAGGTGTTAATAATTATTTATGATTAGACCACTGACCAGCCGCCGGTGTCTCCGCTTGCTCTCCCCCCTTTCTAGGTGTTCGATCACGCCTTCCCCATCACAGTAACATTTACAATGGAATAAAAAAGTATATATATATTGCAAATAAGTGCTGTAAACACACAAAATGTGCAATGTTAAAAATAACCTAAAAACATAAAAAGCAACAACCATTTAAATTGTATTGTTTTGGGTTTATTATAGCTTTAGTGATATATTATTGATGCTTCTACTCAAACAGTACCTTTGTTCAATTGATCTATTTTACAAGCCAGTTACATTCATTTCAAAAAGGGAGAATTTAATTGTGTGGTATTATACTGTTGTGTTGAAATGTTTTAAATTAATTTCAATACTATTATTGACTAAGATGAAAATGATCCTATGATTTATTTACAACACAGTTTGTGAAGTGATATTTTCTGTCTTTATATATTATATGAGATATATTATATGAGAAACATGCTTTGTTTTCCAAATAAGTGATTTTAATGTATTGAAATAATTTTACTCCTTTAATGGTTGCCAGCAATGACCTCTAGATAGTGACATTAACGACATGTGCTAGGAGAAAGAGGTTGAAACTATATTATTTAGAACTAAATTTTAAATAACTAACTAAATTAGAGTAACATTTTTCATGGTTTATCACTTTTTATGGAAAGTGGAGAGTGTAGACAAAAATGCATGAAGAGCAGACACAGATAATGCTGTCTACTGGAGAGCATGCCATACAGTTGGTTTGTCAAGCCCACTCACCTGCTCAGAATTGCACAATGTTTTCTAAAAAGTATGAGGTGCTTATATCAAGGAGTCTGGTGCATATATGGAGAGGAAAATAGCATGTCCACAGGTGGTTTTTCAAGCCCACTCACCTGCACATATCAAATCCGAGGAAATGCTGAGAGTTTTCTAGAAGCATAAAATGTTGATAGGAGTATATAGAAAATCTTGTAGATAATAGTATAAGAGTTCTATAGGCTTGGTCAGAGCTTGAATACCTGGTTCAGGTGTGTTTAATTATGGCTAGAGCTGTACACTTCAGGACAGTGGCCCTAAAGGACCGATCCTGCGTTCAAGTTGTTCAACTTAACGTGGTTTAAGTCAAGGGACATTCTAACTTATGAGCTGACAAGTCATAATAATGAAGTCAGGTGTGACTTTCAATAATGACTTTGTGGTGCGTTCATGTAAATACAATTTGATTTGAATGCACCATAAGTTTGGACGGGTTTGGACACCCCTGCTCTATTCCTAAACCTGATGTAGATCTACAGCACTAAAGACATTCTCACACTTATTTGATGTTTTTGGGGTTCTTTGTTTTTTTTTTTTTTTGATTATAGTCAGATCTACATATAAACGGTTTTATTTGTCTACAGGGATTGGACAATGAAGCTGAAACACTGGCTAATTTATTGTTAAAAGTTTCATGCCTAAGTTTGACCATTATGAGAACAAAGTTAAACATCTCCCATGGCCTGCACAGTCACCAGAACTAAATAATATTGAGCCACTTTGCAGTGTTTTGGAGGAGTGAGTCAGGAAATGTTTTCCTCCACCAACATCATGTAGTGACCTGGCCACTATTCTGCAAGGAGAATGGCTCAAAATCCCTCTGGCCACTGTGCAGGACTTGCATCTGACATGCTCAAGATGAATTGATGCTGTGTTGGTTGTAAAAAAGAGGCCCCACACCATACTAATGGATTACTATAGTCTAAAACTAGTTGTTTTTGTTTCATTGTCCAACTTGTGTGTATTTGTTGATTTTTAAGAACAACTTCACAGTTCAAATTTTATCTGGGGTTGAGACTACCAGTTTTGTTTATAGAAGGAAGAATAATCAAATCAGCTAAAATATGAGCTAAGCAAACACATGTGAAGGACATGTATGACGTAATGAAGACTTTACCAGTTGCAAGATAACCTATTGAACTTTCTGCAAAGTTTGACAGAGTTTTTTTATCCATTGCCTGAATATGTGCATGTTTTGACATGGTTTTAGCTTTCTTCAAAATCTCTTTTTTATGTTCAACAGAAGAAAGAAACTTATAAAGGTTTTGGAAACACTTGAGGAAGATA